>NC_056528.1:32068803-32080189 GCF_019175285.1 Sceloporus undulatus
ATCATTGCATGTAAAAGCATAGCATTATTTTTTGCGCATTGCTAGTGGTTTAGTTTTCCCAGAAGTTTGGAAGTACCAAACTTGAATCCTCTATCCTGAGTTGCATCTGTACCACAGAAATCATTCCGCTTGACCCCACTTTAACTGTCATGGTTCAGTGCTGGGATTTGTAGTTTGTTGTGGCACCAGAGTCTCACAAAATGGTAGTTCCCAGAATCCCAAGGCACTGAGCGGTGCCAAACTGGATTATTTCTGCTGTGCGGATGCAGCCATGGTGCACGTTTTGTAACTTTTCGTATACTTATGTACTAAGAAACTCTAGTTAGTGAATTTTGAGGATGCATAAAGGGACATTGGCAAGAGCATCCTGGTGCACATTGGGCCCTACCAAAGATGCCAGGACTCCATAGAAATGCCCAAGGCAACAAACATTTCCACTTGGTATCTTTAGCTAAAACTAGGTGTGTAGCTACTGTGAACGGGAGCAGAATGAAGGAATTGTTCCCTCAAACAAAACTCCTGCACCTCCCAAAAAATCTTCTGCACTATGCACAATTTTAGCATTGCAGAGTAAAATGCTGAAAATCTTCCACACTTAAGACTCTTCTTCTATTTTCTGTTTGCATTTCTCTGCTCATTTGGCCTCTTCTTTGGACACTTAAACTGTATTTCTAAATGCTCAATGGAACTTTTAAATTACTGTAATGCTAGAAATTTGGGGACCAAAGGAAAATTCATTGGGGGGTTGATAAATTCTTGTTTCGATAGGATAATGCCCTCATTTTGTCCTCCCATAGCTAAAACCCCCTGGCTAAAATCCTATACCCTCTTACCTGGGAGTATTATTGGGAGGTAGGCCCCACTGACGTTAATGGGGTTTACTCTAGAATTGATATGTATAGGAGTCACTTGGTTGCATGTTTCCTCCCCGAATCCTCCCCGCTCCCCGTATCCCAAAGGCCCACGGCTGAGATGGAGTACAGTTATATTACAGCAATGTAAGCCATTAAAAAAATGCCACTACCAAGCACAGAAACAGAAGAGAACCTCAGTTCTTAGAATGCCAGGTATAAAAAAAGCGGCAGAACTCAGATTTGTAATCTTCAAGAGATTTTTTTTTGCATAGAGATTTGCACAACCCAAGCACATTAATGTGTCAAGTCCTTGGCCTTCTGGTCTATTTCCTTGGTGTCAAAAACAGATTGAACAAAGGAAGGAAGGAAGGAAGGAAGGAAGGAAGGAAGGAAGGAAGGAAGGAGACAGACAGACAGACAGATAGATGAAGGAACCCAACTGAGTCTTCTCTTGATGGAGCCCAGTGAGAAGACCATTTCTAGCAGGAGGCCAGAGAATATTTCAAAACACCCAGAGCTGCATTTGAAACACAATTTGTGCCCTTGTTCTAGAATACACGGAGCCCTGGAAGGGAAGTCAACCCGATGCAGCCTTTTGAGGGATCGCTGCCTTCGATGACTGGGGTCAGTTATACTCACTGGCCTGGTTTAGACCTTAAGACATATATCCCATTAAAGAGATAAGAGAAGGGACCAATACCAAGACAAACAGGTGAGCTATTGAGTGAAAAAACACCGCTTTGCACATTGGGTCACTTTCATGTGCAATTTGGAAGGGAAATGCACATAGCATGAGGCAGCCTTCTGCAAGATGATGCCCTTCTGGGTGGGTTGGACTGCAGCTCCCATCATTCTAGGCCAGCACAGCAATAGATGTTGGGAGCTGCCATACTCAACCAGATCTGGAGGGCTGAATGATTTTTTGCTATATATGGGGAGTCAATGTCAAACATTGCCATACCAGCTGTTGATGTGTTGTAGTTATGTCTCCCAATGCAAGATGGTGGCCAGAGTTTGCTCTCCCTTGTTTTGATGAAACAGACTGCAACTTATTTCTTTCTCCAGACCATTTCCCCACTTGTGACCATAACTAACATGAAATCCATTCCATCCGAAACAGCTGTGTGTGACTTGGGACAATGTGTGCGAGAGGGGTCTCGAGCCCCATGGCAAAGGAGATAAGAAGGTGAAGTATCTGGCATACCTTGTGGACTTGGTTGGCGTCCCACCAGGCATCTTGCAGATGGAGAGACAGGCAAGTGAATCTTTAAGACTGGCATCCTGTTGGCAACGTAAGCTGGGTAAGCCAGTGTATGTCCTTTTGTGTGGAAGGAAGTATTCATAACCTCCCATATGTAACACTACCAGAGGGACCATCCAGCAACAGTTCTGCAATTGGATAAAAGGGAGAACTGCTGTCTGCATGAGTGAGGACAAGACTTTAGCCCCAAGGGTGGGTCCCAGTCCAATTTGGGATTTCGCACCAAGACTTTTTTGGCTTCTACATCCAGGTTTCCCTCCCTAGATCAAAGCTACCATGTTTAGGAATAGCAATAGGAGAAGATATTATGTGGGTCTCCTTGCAAGTGAGATGGAAAGAGGACCACTCTCTGCATATTTTCAGTGATTAAATGATGGTGCTATATCTAGAAATAACATGTTGTTGAATCGGCTGCATGAATAAAAACTGCAAGTGCATCTACACTAGAAATAATGCAGTTTGTTTGACACCGCTGTCTCTCCATCCTATGAAATCCTGGGGTTTGTAGTTTCACAAGGTCTTTAGCCTTCTCTGATCAAGAGTGCTGGTGCCTCACCAAACTACAAATCCCAGGACTCAGTAGGATAAAGCCATGGCAATTAAAAGGAGTATCACACTGTACTATTTCTACACTATAGATGCACCTTGAGTTTCTTAAAAAATTGGACCCAACGCTAACCACAGGTTCAAAAGCCTGTCCTCTCCAATGGCTCAGAAATCCCTTTAAGAGACACTGCTTTTCTCCAGATCAAAACTGGCCCAATATTGCTAAAGCCCTCCAGACGTTATTTGACTGCAACTCCCATGAGCCTTAGCCAGTGATGAGAAACATTGGGAACTGCACTCCAATGACACAGAAGGGTCACATATGAACAGCTGGAAGAATGGTTAAAACTGGATAGGAATACAAAGGTACATAGAACAAAGAAACCTAAATTATACTGTTTCAGTCTGAACTTCTAAAGGCCCTCCAAATCACTGGTATATTTTTTTGAACTTGAAATAAAACACACTTAAAATCTGTTAAGAACCATCGGCAGATTTGAAAAAAAAAGTTTAAATATTTATAGATAAATCCCTTCCGTTATTTATTAAAAGCCAATATATACATACGTATGGCTGGGATACTGTTAATAAGGCCCAACAAGAGTCGACCCGTTGAATGGTGAATCAATATATAGACAAATTGAATGCTCATGATTGAGAATAGGGTTTGGATCATTTGTCAATATTATCTTTTTCAGATATTCACTGTCCGGTTTATCAAAATTTCTATTTGTTGCATAATGCATGGATCTGACTGTCTCTGACAATATCATGAGGGCAAAAATGAAATATTTAAGATGGGATATTTTCTTTGCTCTGGTGTTTCTTATGCGGAAGGCAGCTGCCTGATATTATTTCACTGCATGCATCGTTTCTCGAAGTTGCAGCCTCCAGAAAACAAGTAGCAACTGGTAGTTTCCATCTTACTGGGGGCAGGAATCTGCTCTGGATTTTAGTATGAACTTTAAAATTGTTATCCACGGAGCTGAACCTAATTTTGGAGCTAGTTCTTTTAAAGTTCTAACAGCCAGAGTGGATTCAACATTCCTTCAAATAAACCAACTCCTGCTGTTTTAATCTTGTTGAAAACATCAAGGGATCCTGGGATTCACAACTTTTTGACGGAGGTGGGAAATATGAAGAAGCTGGTGACTTCTGCGATTTGGTACCTGGCTTCTCGCTGCTGCCAAACTGGCTGAGGCATTTGCAAAGTTGCATTCTCTCTGTGCACCTCGTTTCCAATGAAAGCCACCATTCCCTCTTTTAAAACAAGGCGCACCCACTTTTAAAACTGGAAACAAGGCGCTGGGGGAGAACCCATCTTGATCTTGAACAAGAAGTAGACATTCTCCTTGAGGTCTCTTCTAGCTCTGTGATTCAGTGATGCTATGATTTATTTTCCCCATGGAAGCAGTGCATATGTGTGTGTGTAGGATGGAGTGTCCCTGGCATTTGTGCCAATCAAACATCGTCCACCATTGCTTTAAAGCTTGCTGCCCAGATGGGACTCATTATGGCAACATGGAAAACCTTGTCCAGATGTAGCGAGATTTTGTAGCACCTTTGAAACTAACTGAAAGAAAGAAGTTGGTCGCATGAGCTTTCATAGAGTCCAGTCTACTTCCTGGAAGTAGATTAAAGTCTACAAAGACTTATGCTGCCAACCTCTTTCTTTCAGTATGTCCCAAAGGTGCTACAAGATCTCTCTCCATACCGATTCCAGACTAACATGGCTATATCTTTGAACTTGTCCAGATGTGTTGGCCTACAACAACCATGATTCCCAGTCCAGAAGGGCCTGCATGCCTGCTGGCTGTGGATGACTGACCTCCTGCAAGGTCATTTTGGTAGCCCTGGACTCTTTCCATAACTGTCAGAAAAACTCTGTCCCCTCTCCCCAAAAGGGAGACTCTCAATTCTAAAGCCTCAGGGAGTAAGTTCCCATGTCAGTGGGGCGGTGAATCCATTTCAGGTTTGTGCCAAGATTTTAAGGGGCACCCCAAGGTGCTTTTTGAGATGGAATGGGATGAGATTCAAGACTTTGGACAGTTTCTATAAAAGACAAAATACCAGCCAGGATGGACTGCATGCTCCATGACATCAAAGTTGGTTCATTTTCCTCCTCCTGGTTCAGTT
This sequence comes from Sceloporus undulatus, assembly GCF_019175285.1. Taxonomy (NCBI): domain Eukaryota; kingdom Metazoa; phylum Chordata; class Lepidosauria; order Squamata; family Phrynosomatidae; genus Sceloporus; species Sceloporus undulatus. The sequence goes on from NC_056528.1 coordinate 32,073,601, forward strand.
TCTGAGCCTGCTTGCCAGGAAGCAGAGAACAGCCAGACAGGGCAGCTTCAAGGGTAAGTGATTTATTGGTTACGGTGGGTGGGTAGGTTTCTGGGACAATGTTTTTTATTGTATTTTAATGTTGTTAGCTGCCTCGATCTTAATGGAAGGTGGGGTATAAACAATAATAATAATAATGATGATGATGATGATGATGATGATGATGTTGTCAGGGCAGGGAGTGAACAGCTCAGTGCAGTGTTGGTCCACATGTGGATATTTACAATACACCGAGGAAATGTTCAACTGAGTCCCAATTGTGGTGCCAACATTAGGAAGCTGTCTGTACCCACATGGACTCACACAGCTTTCCCTTTAATACCAGGCATTCAAACTATATACAACTCTTGACTTCTTAAAAAATATCCAAGGAGCAGACTGACTGTGAAAACGATGGAGGAATTTTCCCTAGAAAGGTGACAGAAAATGGGTTGAGGGGGCCAGACCTATGTGACACGCCATGTACCTCCCCACTACAAACATGCTTTTTCCGCTTCCAAAATGGTTTTCCTTTTCCATCCACCTCCCTCTCCAACAACATATTTGGGCAGAGCTGGGAGCCCTTTAGATCATGCTGTAGGACAGCAGTTCTCAACCTGTGGGTCGCTGCCCCTTTGGGGCTCGAAGGACCCTTTCACAGGGGTCGACTAAGACCATCGGAAAACATATATATTTCCAATGGCCTTAGGAATAATTTTATGGTTGGGGGTCACCACAACATGAGGAACTGTATTAAAAGGTTGCGGCATTAGGAAGGTCGAGAACTACTGCAATAGGGTTTGGACTGACTGGCCCTTGAGGTCTCTTCCAACTCTGTGGCCGAAATCCTACATGTTTGCATATAGTGTGGAACTCCATTACGGCTGTCTTGCCACCAACAACAGGACTTAAAGTGTTGCTGCAACAGTCCCTCCCAATAGTCTTTCTATGGCTGGTAGAAAACAGGGAGGATCAGAGAAGGATCTCGGTATGTCTCCATAGCCGAATGCTGAGGACAGTCTCTGTTAAGATCTACCAGATCTCAACAGATGATGCATCTGTGGATGCATCCAGAGATCTCAACAGTTTGCATCTGGCACAGGACACACAGACGGACACTTCTCCATTCCCCTCCTCTCCCAGCCAGCCATTGGAGAAAGCTATTGGAGGGGCTTTGATTGTTGCGGAGGGAGGAATGGAATACCAACTTCCGCAATGATCGGAAAAAGTCGTATGCACATCTAAGGTGGACTTACATGTACACATGTTGGTAAAAGGATGCCAGCCTCTGATTCTATGACATCTAGAGAGCTCAGGAGTCTCACCTGTCTTAAATTCTTCATCATTTCCCACTTCAACCTTAAGTTATTTCATCCCAGTGATCATTTCTGAGAGCAGCAGCGGGTTTGTTTGTTTTTTAGCTGAACAGGCCAACTTTTTTTTTCTACAATTCCTTTCAAGGAACTGACCCAAGACACATGGCGATTAAAAGATTAACCCACACACGGTACAACACTGAATGCAAAAGCATCAGCAAAGGCCACAAAACAACTTTTTGCGTTCCTTGCCCTCTCAGAGAAACAGAGTTCATTTTGGCCCCCTAAACTTTGCAGTTCTCTTTTGGCTTTCCAATCGGGATTCTTCTCAATTTTAATTTAATTTAATTTAATTTTTAAAAAAGAGTATTTCAGCTCCTATTATCGCCACTGCTCCACATTTGTGATGTAATCCGTGGTGGAGTTGGTGCTGTCCTGTTCTTTGTTGTGAACCTGTTTGGCTTTCCAGATCTTCCGCTGCTCTTGGCGTTTCCGCCGGGCTTCTTGGTGCTCTTTCTGCCTCGTGAACTGGTACCTTTGCAGGAAAAGGTCTTTTGCATAATCGTACAGCTCCATGTCTAAAAAATTGAGGGCCTCGATCCGCTTCTGGGTCTCTTCGTCAATGTCAACGCTGGAGGCCCTTGTGCTATTGTACTGTGTGAACGGCGAGATGAAGCTCAGGTTGAAGGTCTTCTCGAAGAGGTACTGAGTCTTCCGCTGGAACTCTGTCAGGCCAAAAAAGGCCATCCGTTTCAGGTTCTCCTGGGCGCTGTCCAGGAGTACTTTGTTGCGTTCCTCCTCCGGCATGACAGACAAATTGTAACATCCCACCAGGCTGAGGTCTGCCAGCATGCGGACCTGGCGGTTGTTGGCGAGATTGTACGGACAATCCATGAACTCCGCGAGGGAGCAACCCGACCAGTCATCCCCCGTGTAACAACTGGGCAGCTCTTCGGACGTCGGTGATCTCCCATCACAGACATGCAAGGAAGCCTTCCAGGTCGCTCCTCTCTGGACGTGCCGCCATTCGCTCAGGTAGCGGGACACCGGATCCCGGAGGATGGTGATGTAGTAGAAATTCCTGAGCAGTGGGAAAGAAGAGAATGGCATATTTAAAAATAGATAGTAGTAGCAGATATTACTTTATTGCAGAGGTGGGCACAGGGCAGGTGCTGAGTTGCATGTGGCCCCTGGGTCCCACAATGGTGACCTCCTGAAATTCCTAAAGCACTATATACACACACCATTTTTGAATTAATTATATACCCTACATACCTTTTGGGATGGGATCCAAGGCAGCTATTTTTGGTCCTAAACAAAAAGCTCTCCAAACATGAAACCACACAAAAACCACCTCTCAGTATTCCTTGCCTTACAAAACCCTGTGCAATTCTTGAGGGTCACCAGAAGTCAACAGGCAACTTGAAGGCACATATTCTCTCTCACACACGACTAAGCAGGGCCAGCCCTGGTTACTACTTGGATGGCAGACTGCCAACAAATACCAGGTAGGCTATACATTTCAGAGGAAGAAACTGGCAAGACTGCCTCTGAGTATTTTTTGCTGTGAAATTCATGGGTTGCCATAAGTCAACAGGCGACACGAAGGAACATACGCACACACCACTGCTACTGCAGATGAGAATTTTATACTGGAAGGAAGGAAGGAAGGAAGGAAGGAAGGAAGGAAGGAAGGAAGGAAGGACTGGTTTATGAGCAGGCCAGTTGCACAAATCAAGACCTCGTGGAGGAATTGACAAGACACTTTGTCCAAAGTGGTCTGTGTAAAAAACAGCATGAGCAGAACAGGCTAAGCTCCCCCTTCATTGCCTCTCCTTGCAAAGGATGAGTCACTCATTCAACTTGCACACAAGTGTCTCTTGCCGCTGTAAACATATGTACGGAAATGTCAAGGGTCTCTGCAGGCAAAGAACAGCTCTTTTGGTGAACAGAGACTGAAGAGATGGGGAATAAGTCCACCTCTGCGGTCACTAACCCATAGTCCTTGGCATGACAGTATGGGATCTTGAAATGCCACAGACAGACTTCAGAGACAGCCTTGCTTTCTAGGTTCCTCTGAGCCCTACCTGTGGGACAACTATTGTGCCCACTGCTTAAAGTGAGAGCCAGCATGGTATAGAGGTTTGAGTGTTGGACTGTGACTCCGCAGAATAGGGTTCAATTCCCAGCTTGGCTATCAAACCCACTGGGTGATCTTGGGCCAGGCACACTCACTCACCCACAGAGGAAGGCAATAGCAAACCTCCTTGGAATACACTTTGCCAAGAAAACCCCATAACAGGTCCACCTTAGGGTCGCCATAAGTTGGCAACGACTTGAAGACACACAACAACTACAATGTAAGATATGGGCTGGAATCAAAGTGCTGAGATATGCATATATAACTCTGCACTGATGTTTTCTTTTGGATGGAGCCCTAGGAACAAATCACTGGCCTATTGCATATCATTCACTGACCATATTGCATCCCATGAGCCTGAGATGGTGGTGAGACAAAGAGAAGGGCCTCCCTCAATGATCTTAGTCCTCTAATGGGGTCATAAAGGGAGATACGGTCATTCAAATAACCTGGACCCAAGCCGATCTTCTAGGATTGCCTTTCACAGATTTGTACCCACTTACTGTAAATCTCTGCCAGCTTACTTCTGATGCTTTGAACACTTTATCCAATTGTGATCCATGGATTCCTAGGTCCGTGGATAGAATCTGAATCATTCAGGGTCCAAATATTTAGGTCGTATGCTGGGATAGAGGAGGACCACATGGTTAGACTCAATCATAGAGGACTCAGGCCTGGGTCCGCAGGACCTGAGCAAAGAAGTGGAGGACATGAGGTCTTGGAGATGTCTCTTCCATGGAGTCACCATGAGTTGACGTCAACTCCAGGGCAGTTAACAACAACACTATTAAACTCACTCACTCACTCCAGTTGGTTAACATCTGGCAGACTGTGAAACCAGGACAACTGAGATGATGAAGGTGATGATGGTAAGTTGAAGAACAACCAGTAACAATTGCATTTTGTCTTTTATGTCTTTCCTGCGTTGCTTCCTACACTCAGAGATGCCACTGGATGTCACTGTTACACAGAAAATTGTAGCTGGGAAGCTTTTAAGAGAATGGTCAGAATGTCCCAAGAAAGCCACACAAAGCTACAGGGTGTGATACTCTTGTAATTTAAAATACACAGTGAAATACACACATTTTTAAAAGAGGTGTAGCTGAATCTAAAAGTAATGAGACGAAGAGTGAGCAAAGCTCCTCCAAGCCATGTGCAGCAGGAAGCTCAAAACACCAGAAGGCAGAGATTTAATGTGCACCTGTCTCTGATATCTCTAAGATGATGGGTGCATTAATACACTTTGACACCACTTTATGAGCTGTAGCTCCATCCCATGGAATCCTGGGACTTGTGGTTTTATACGCTCTTTCTCCTTCTCGCCAAGGAGTACTGGTGCCTCACAAAATTACCAAGCCCTGGATTCTGTAGTATGAAGCCATGGCAATTAAAGTGCTGTCAAACTGCATTATTCCTACAGTGGAGGCGTGCCCTCTGGCCTAACTCAGGTGTAGGATATATGTGGACCTCCAGATGTTGTTGGACTGCATTTCCCATCAGCCTCAGCCAGCACAGCCTATACTGAGGGATGCTGGGAGCTTCAATCCAGTGACATTTGAAAGGCAGCATGATTCCTATCCCAATCTACAGTGACATGTTTTTACTTCTATTTGTGTAGAAAAGCCAGTTTTCTATACAGACCAACCATTTGCAATTTTAGGCAGAACAAGTCCCTAATTACAGGACTTTTTGTGTGCAAGAAACAGCTTCTTCTGTACAGAAAATACACAGAAATATTATTTCAAGTGCAGAAAATGCTGTTTTCTATGCAGAAATGACTACTTTACACACAAAATAACCATATGAGAATTTTGCACAGAATAAACCCAGAACGGCGAAGATTCTTACCAGTCCAGGATCCTTCTCATTAGAGTTTCTTGACATTTGAAAGCATTAAAAAAAATTTTTGGAGCATTTTTTCTATCCTGAACATCATCTCAGCTTCATATAAATACCTATTGGTATGATATGCAATGCTAAAACTAAACGATCCCTACAATGAATGCCATTTTAATGCAACAAATGAGAAAGAATGAATGCACATGGCTGTCATTTTGAGTCACAATGTGCAGTGCATAGAAGCAGTGCACAACCCACATTGACACTTTCTTGTGCATCTGCAATGGTTGCACTTGTGCAATTCTGTTGACTGGATAGAACCATTCCTCATTTCCCAAAAACATCACTCTGTATAGATAACACAAATTATCCCCATGTATGTAACCAACAGGATTTTAGCTGCAGATTCTGGGGTTAGAGAAAGAAAAGCAACCATGGCGCGGAGGGTTGAGCGAGGAAAGACACATGGATGTTTCCAGGCAGCATACAAAGAGTACCAATTAGTGTGCAAAGTCGCTCCCGCTCTCCAATGGGAAATCTCTCCCAGCCAAAGAAAAGCCTTAGCAACAAAAGTGCAGGAATCTTTGAAAGCCACATGGAAACGGTTCTGCCAGCCGGAAAAGCACAGGGAGACTTGTTTTTCAGGCTCACAAATCTGTGCGCGGGGAGTCCTAAGGAGCTGAGGTTTTTTAAAAAGAGGCTAACAAACAAACACACCAACCAACACACTCGAGAGAAAAGCATTCATCTGAGGACCGAGATAAATATCCCCAAGGGAAAGACTGAACAGCGGAGTCCCTTGAGGTGGGTCTTTTAGTTTTTGGGTGGTGAGCGTTGAACATCTGCTGTGCTGGGGGACTGAGGACACTAAACAACAGCTGAAGGGAGTGTAGACAGTTGTGTGTTGCAGAGTCTTTTAAAACAGTTTTTTTTTGTGGGCTTTTTGGGCCATGTGGCCATGTTCTAGGAGAGTTTATTCCTGACGTTTCACCAGCATCTGTGGCTGGCATCTCTGAAAATGCCAGCTACAGATGCTGGCGAAACATTAGGAATAAACTCTTCTAGAACATGGCCACAGAGCGAAAAACTGACAAAAAACCATGGATGCCAGCCATGAAAGCCTTCGACTTCTAAAATAGTTTCCATCTATATTGGGATGAGCAACTGTCCAGGGTTTGCAGGCCTGAACTGTCCTCTTGCGGGAAATGGTAGCTAGTGACTTTCCATAGCAGAGGATGGTGAGTCCACTCTGTGTTTTTGTATGAAATTTCAAGGA
>NC_056528.1:32085189-32105011 GCF_019175285.1 Sceloporus undulatus
TCCCTGTTTGGAGGTCCAGACTTATGGCAACCCTACACACAGTAATCTCCCTAGACTCAGCTTGGAGATATCCAAGAATCAAATGCAGCATCACTGGGAGCATTGGAGAATGTTTTTGAGACGAACATCTCTGTTCCTTCAATGGAGGGATGATGCAGAGGGAAAACCAAGTGGCAAGACATGCATTTCTTTTCCAGCAAGACTTCTGCAGGAGGAAACGCAAAGCCCAAAGCAGGGATTTGGAGTTCCTGAGGCATGAGAATGGAATTAAAAGTAGGATTTAGGGGAAATTGAGAGACTGTGGAGCCCCAGGGAACAGGGCAATAAAGGCGGATCAGATGGCTTTGCATTGACGGAGTGAACCAAAAAGGAAATGGCACGGATCAACCACATTTCTCTATCACCACCACCATAATTGTCACCTGCCTCTTTTGTGATCATTTTTACAAAATCATGGAAGGTATCTGAGAGAGACCGGGAGAGGATGTTATCATTTTTAATTATTATTTTAATGATTTATTCTTTAAAAACACAGTAAGTTGTGCTATAGCTAAATGGCACAGCTGGTAACACCATCTAATAAATCTCTAATCTGATTTCAGTATCTTTCCATAGGACAAATAGCCTGTATGGAAGGGGCTGAGCAGAAGTCATATTTTGGACTACAGTCCTCAGAACCTGGGAGTCAGAGTCAACAAAAGTAACTTTTGCAAGCACTGTGAGGGAGCAGAAGCATTGTTTGATAGCAAGTCCAAATACTTCCATTATCATCTGTGGTCCTTCACAAAATGGTGTCAAGAAGTGACAGAATGTGGGCCCTCCATTTTTGCTGGGGTTAGGGGCACAGGATCCCTGGGAAAATGGGAAAACCGCATATTAAGGTCCTCCAGTGCAACTCTATGTTCAACATCAGGTGGAAGTTGGCCATAGAATTGTCCTGGAGGACCTACAAATGCCTAGAGAAGTGTTTTCTCTAGGAATGTCTAGGCACTCTATGGCCAACTTCCAGTTGCGCCGGAGGACCTAGAGATTCCCATAGAGAACATATGAATCAAAATTACAAACAAACAGATGTGCAAATATCAAAGCCACAAATATGGAAGGCCATGTTCTTTTGTTCTGCCACAAGTGTTGCCATAACAAAGGGAGAACTGGGTTTGAGATGAAGAATTCTTAAGGGCAGACATGGACTCTAAAATATAACATGCGACACTGTGTATTTTCTGCAGTTCATAATTAAAACATTACAGTGCGACTGCCTTACTATGCCCTGTGGAAAGATGATGCTCAGGAGTGTTGCATGCACACATTTTATTGCTGCTCTCAAGGTCAAACACAGAGATTCAAAGGAAATTTTTTTGCAGTCAAAGAAGTATGCCTCGGGTTAAGTTTCCCTTGCTGTTGCAGATGACTACGGAGACTCATAAAAGTTCCAGTTTGAAATCATGGCCCATTGAGAAGAGAGAGGACCAGTTTTCCCTCCTCCCAAGCACTGCATGGATGCTTTTTGTGAACTTAAGCTCTGAGTGTCTTTGAGGAGTCATTCACATCTGCTCCTGGCACCATCTCTAACGCATTAAGTAACAAATAAAACTTCTCCACCCGCATCCTGCTCACATAAAGAACATGGAAAGTGCTTACTCCTGAGATGTGGGTGTAGCCTGGAAGTAAGGAGGGTGCCAGACTAGCCCCTCCGGGAAAAAGAGACACTAGGGTCGGCCACTGAGCAGACCCTGTCACCCGTGTTCCCATCAAATATACATGCGACAGTGGTGTGGCAGAGAGAAGGGTCTCCCCAGAAGACCCCTAAAACATACACAGGTTTGTATGGGAGGGTCCAGTCTTTCAAATAACCTAGACCTGAACAGCTAGATCAGCAGTTCTCAACCTGTGGGTCATGGCCCCTTTGGGGATTGAACAACCCTTTCACAGGGGTTACCTAAGACCCAGGGTTGGCACCATAATCTATAATGCTCTAGTGCAGCGGTTCTCAGCCTGTGGGTTGCGACCCCTTTGCGGTTCTCAACCTGTGGGTTGCGGCATTAGGAAGGTTGAGCACCACTGATCTAGATCTTCCATGTTACTGATGAACATGTTACTGATGAACATGTAACAAGGTCTAAGAAGTGCAGCCTGTCTGTGTACCCGCTGAGAAGACCAGCTACATACACCGTTTTTGTAAGGGGTTGAAGGCCTTCTTTTTTGACTTGCCAGCCTAAGTTGCAGAGTTGTGCTGGAAGTCACTAAGATGGGCAATGAACAGTGGGATGTTGGAGATTTCATGTATGTTGATAGTGTCATGTTTTATTGTTCTTGTTTTTGAGTGTGTATGTTTGATATTGATATGTTTGGGAGCCAAGCTGATGTAGTGGTTGGAGCATTGGACTAGGACTCTGGAGAGCAGGGTTCAATCCCCTGCTCAACCATGACCTTTAGAGAGTAAGGTTCGCATTAGGGTTGCCCAAAGTAAAAAATGACCTGAAGGCACACAAGAACAACAACATGTTTGACATCTCACTCTTTAGGGAAAGGGCATTACAAATAAAATCTGTTGTGGTTGTGATGATGATGATGATGATGATGATGATGATGATGATGATGATGTATCCCAGCTCTGGAACAAAAGCTGTACCAAAAGCATTGGTGCAGCTGTAGCAATTGGTTTCCAGATGTTTTGACAAAATGTGACCTGTGAAAGTTGCGCAAGGTTGCCTTCACAAACGCAGTAGTGGCTTACAGAGTTGGGAGCATGGCCATGTCTCATTTCCACGATTCCTGCCGCCTTCTTCAGGACCTTCATGCCTCATTGATTAATAATACAGTGCATAAAGATTTCATTTGGCCCGTGTGCAATTAGGATTGAAGGAAGGGGCTGGAATCCTATACGGAGAGATAGATAATGGAAGCAAATCTATTTCAGCAAGTGAAAAGTTTGCTCTAGGAGGAAAAAAAATGAGCTTTGACATTTGGGGAATTACAGTCATCTGTAAAACACGATTGATACGCTATGGCTTACATTTGCATTGCTCTCACATAGACAGAATATTGAGCTTTAAGTCAATGTTGCAGCTTTGCAAACGTCACATTCTCTGGATGGAGGACTCCACTGTGGAAATAACAAGCCACTCTGCCGTTCTGTAGTAAGGAAGCAAGTAACTGGGCTGTGTGTGCGTGCACCTGAAGATGGCTTGGACTAAAAATCACATCAGCCCCAGCTGATGGTCAGGGAAAGTGGGAATTGTAGTCCAAAACCTCTCTCGCAGTGGATAAAAGACAGTGCTACAAAGCACTACCTATATTTTAGTAATACAGTGGACCCTTGGTATCTGCTGAAGTTTGGTTCCAGGACACTTTAATGGATACCAAAATTGGTGGATACTCTTCTTGTTGTTGTTGCTGTTGTGTGCGCAGGACAGGGCCTTCTTTGTTGTGGCACCTCAACTGTGGAACTCCATCCCAAGGGAGGTTGGTATGGTTCCATTCCTGTTATACCGCCAGCCATTTGTTAAAATATCATTATTTCTTCCTGCCTCTGAGCTTCAAAATAGTTTCTAAATTGCTTTTAAAGAATGCTCTAAATCGGTGCTTCCCAAACTTTAGTCCTCCAGGTATTTCGGACCTCATCTCCCAGATGTCTTGACTGTTGGCCAAGTTCGGTGGGACTTCTGGGAGTTGAAGTCCAAAATACCTGGAGGACCAAAGTTTAGGAACCACTGCTTTAAATGTATCTTGCTGTTCATTGCTTTGGAGACCTTGATTGGCAGAAGAGCACAAGATACAAACTTTTACCAAATAATTAAAAAAAAAAGGTTTTGCCATATGAAGTTTTTTAAAGCCTTCCAAAAGGATCATAATGAATAGTATAATATGATATATTACATTTTTAAAAAAATCATCACAACATGTAAGAACAATGAAGAACTCTTCAAAACTGCAGCAAGGAACGGAAACTAATTACTTTCTTTCCAAGCTCTCATACAAAATAATAAACTAATGTGTTAGATCTGTAGAAAATTATGACAGCATTGGCAGCTCCTATTCTAGTGGGGCACAGAATCCAGTCCAAGTTTTGGATAACGTTAAATGAAATTTCCAAGATGTTTCTGTGCAGAATGTGGATTGGAGATAGAATTTAGGACTTGGACAACTCCTTTAAACTAGCTTGGGTTAAAACCTGGAGTGGATTTACTGCCCAACCAGCATGGGAGGAAGCCATCATTGATTCCCAAAGACTATCCGGCGAGCATAATTAATGTGTTACACACCAATACATTTGCAGCCTGGTGATGAATGTCAAACGGAGTGACAGGCCCAGCATTTTGCAGCCCCAGCCTCCTGTAATTTTAATTTCAACTCCCATTGATTTCATTTAGCGCAGCCACGGCGTGCGACGGGGGAACCGGTATCAATTGCAAACACGGACGGCAGCCCGAACCCACTGAGGCGCTCTGGTATTACCAAGTAATGGAAGGGGATTCTCGTTTAATTGAATTGGAAAGGCAACACATATTAGCTAAGGAAACTTAATCAGCGCAATAAAATTAAAACGGGGCGTCAGACAACCCATTCTGATTAAGTTGCTCACAAACACAGTTGGGCTATCATCACAGAGGCTTGCGGTGTTAATGATCTAAAGTCAGTCTGCTCCCCTCCGGGAGGAAGGAAGAATTTTATAGCAGGCGATTAGACGATTTAAAACCAGCAGACAAAACATCACTTTCCCCAACAAAGATGAAGCCTCCAACTCTTCCAAGGCCTCATTCCAGCTACATAATAAACCGTGTTTTGAGTCGAATCGCTGAAGCGATCTAGCACCGAATAGATGTTCACACTATTTGAGCAGCGATCAAACCAGACCCATTTCAATTTAATCTGCCTCGTGTTCACATTCATCAGTGGGTCGATTCAACATGGAGTCGCATCACAGGGCTGACTGTGCCACAGGGAACTAACTCAGATCCGCAGCTCATTCGCACTAGCGCTGAATCGATTCATTGTAAAAGACACAGGAAATTCAGCGGATCCGGAGGAAGCGCTTTAAATGGGTTTAGTGCTGGGGGCCTTTTCACAAACTGTGTCAGGAAGTGTGAACAAGGGCCATTTAAGCCACTTTCAGACCAATCTGAAAACCGGTTTATTATGTAGTGGGAATGAGGCCCGAAGAAAAAGTGAAGTGTCTGGGTATGTAGGGACTGGAAGACTATTGGAAAATATTCAAAAAACGGTTGAAAAACACATTCCTCGAGAAGAATCCTAGAAAAATGAGGATCTGCACAGCTCCGGACTTATTTTATGGAAAATTCTCACATGGTTGTTTTGCGCAGAATACGGCAGAATTTTTTTTTCCCTCTACAGAAAAATAGCATTTCCCTACACTTTCTAAGCTATGCAGAATAGGCAGCCTGTTTCTTTGTAGAAAAGGGTGCTTTCTGTGCCAAACAACCACAGAATAAATTTTGGGGTACAGAATAAGTCTCAAACTCTGCATAGTTTTTGAAAACTGTGTGGTTGATGAGTTTTTGATGAGATTGCTAGCATTGTCCATTGCCTCATTTGAGAAACAAACAAGTAAAGAATTACACCACTATCATACAACGCATGTACTCTCATCCACTGCCATGAACTGGATGCATCAAGACGAGAAACTGTTCCCACAAAGCCATGCCCTCCAACTGCCCAGATTTGGCAAGGAAAGTCCCGATTAATCTTCTGTCGCCCCACTTTTCCAGCACTTTTAAAAATGTCCCAGTTTCTCTCTCTTCCTCTCACGTTCCCCCTTTTGTCTTCAACTTACTTCAGTGGCTTGCAAACTGAGTTCAAAGTGCAAGGGTAGCTTTGTGGTTGTGTGCCATGCAAGTCGTTTCTTGGCTGGATTTCACTAGAGGTGGCTTGCCATTTCCTTGCCTTTGAGGCTAAGAGAATGCAACTTGCCTGAACACTCCCAGTGAGTTTCTATGGCTCACTGGGAGTCTTCAACCTTTGGTCTCCTGGAGTCCTACTTCAGTATTCAAACCATGATAAACAATATGTTGGCTCTTTGCAAACACAGGTGCAAAACAGACTGCCCCAAAAGGGCGGCCTGGCGGCGGCCGGTTTTCCTGCAAAACCATGCAGCAGCAACCCAACTGCTCAGCATCTCTCCACCCCAAAAAGAACCTGGAAAAACTGGGTTCCTTTTTGGATATTTGGTGCACATCATGAGTGCACCATTGGTGCACTCGTGACGTAAGCAACACGCAGAGACATCTATATGTTATAGGTCATTTACATCAAGATGGCAGCCCCCCATGTGGACAGGAGGCCGGCATGATGGTGGCAGCAGAATGTTCTAGGGTTCCAGAGAATACGGTTGCCGCACACTCCGGAACCCTAGAATTGACCCGAGGACGGCGCTTCCTGCCCGTCGGTCCCAGGCCATAGTTTGCACTCTATTAACCCAGCATGGGGAGAGAATAGTGGTGGATTCCCAGTCGGTTCAGGCAAAAGCAAACTGCTGCAGCCTCCCTAACTTGTGTGTTCCTCCTCATTAATAACATTTGCCATCTTGACCACTGATGTTGCTCAGCCATGTGTCCTGATTTTCGCCTATGAAATGTTGGAGGGCATGCAGAAAGGCATTCTTACAGGAAAAGAATAATTGACTGTAAGGCCCTAGGCAGAGTTCTTTCCTCTGATCTTCTCCGTTTTAGGCTCCATTCTCTGAACTAGCTTTGGCAAAGGTGACCCAATTGATTTTTCAAAGCGCGAGGGTAGGAAGGAGACCCTGCCGAGTTGCAAGACTTCTGGAGGAAGCGACTGCGGTCCTCAAGAAAGGTTTCTCTCAGGTCTCTGCAATTGAGAAGTTTGAATCTATGGGGCATCCCTTCATCTATGGGAAGCCAGACCTCCCACACCTGCAAACTTGACTTGGAGAAGAATTTTCAACATTGCAGACCGATTTTAATAAGGATTTGTACTTCCCACCAAGGCATTTCAAAGAGAGACGGCTTCAAAGGGCCAACCATGCCTCTCCTAGATCTAAGGGCCTTTGAACGGAGGAGAGAAGGACTCTCCTTTAAAATAGGAGCTCCACCTCAGGACTAGGAGAGAGAATGACCAAATGGGAAAAAGAAAGAAGTTAGGTCATGGTAAAAGTAATATATTCTATAACAAGGATATCAACCATGTTTGTTAGATAATCAGTTCACATTAAAAGCAAAGGTATATCATGCAAACTTTGTCTTGCGTAAAGACCTAAAATGCACACTTAGAAGATGCAACCACAGTATGCCTTAAAAATGACAAACAATTTTTGCAATGATACACAAGCCCTGAGAGGACAAAGTTCGTGTGAAAGTGGAAACACCACAAATAAAAAAAGCGCTACTATTTTATGATTAACAATCTCTCAAGGAATCTCAAGCTCCTCCAGTGCAACTCTATGGTCAATGTCCACCAGAAATGGCCACAGAATTACGCCAGAGGGCCTACAAATGCCTAGAGAAGTGTTTTCTCTAGGAATCACTAGGACCTCCATTGCAGCTCTATGGTCAACCTCTGGAAGAGTTGCGCCAGAGCTAGAGATTCCTAGAGAGAACATACTACTCAAATCCATGAATAATCAAATCAAAACCGCAAACGTGGAGGGATGGCTATAGGCTTAGTTGTCTTGTTTTAATCCATGTGTAAACTACCCTGGGCCTCCTATTGAGAGAAAGGCAATCTTAGTCAATCAATCAATCAATCAATCAATCAATCATTTCCTGAGCCAAATGGGCCAATGGATCGACTCTCTATAAGAAAGGTTTCGTATATTTGCTAACATCCCTAACTTCATTTTCAATCAGCAGCTTCCCTGTCTCTTCGACCCTTTCCCCCCAAACAAATATTGTTCAAGAGGGGGGTGCATGCGATCCTCCACATTGGGCTACTTGAGAAAAACGAACAACAACAACAACAACAACAACAAAACCGACAACAAAAATGCCTGCCTGACATTTTAATTATCAAGTACAAATGTTACTGCAAGCGAGCGGAGGAACAGATGGTGCCCTCAATTCTCCACAACACAACTGCCGTTCCCCTGACAGTTTTTCAAAGGGATTGCTGATTATCCCGCCTGAGATCCTGACAGCCGTCACCCTCCCATCTCTCACCTCCAACCAAAGTTAGACGGGCAACTTTCAAAACTGACATTAAAATGAAAAAAGAGAGTTACTTGGATATATAGATTTTTCCACTCTTTGTTTTCCAATATTGTTAGACAGCTTTAAAATGCAAAAAAATGAAGCCTTTGATGCTGTAGGGCAATGGAGACAACTGACCAGATGTGGTAGGACTATAATTCCCATCACCAATGACCGTTGGCCAAGCTGGTTGACTATTGGCCAGTTGGGAATCCTAACTGGTTTCCTAACTGGGCTGCACTGGACCTATAGTTTCTTTATTATTTATTCTGGGTTTTTACTACTGAGCCTGCATTTCTAAACTTTGCTATCCTGCTGGTTTTGACATCTACACATTAATGGATAAAAGAGGCTTAAAAGATTAAAACACTTTATTAACTCTTTGTACAGTTGACCCCATTTGTGGCTTTGACTTCTGCAGCTTTGATTATTTGTAACTTTGGTTAATATGTTCTCTCTAGGAATGTCTAGGTCCTCCAGTGCAACTCTATGGCCAACTTTCACCAGACGTTGCACTGGGAGACCTAGAGATTCCTAGAAAGAACACGACTCTAGGCATTTGCAGGTCCTCCAGCACAATTCTATGCCCAACTTCAGGTGGACCATAAGAGTTGCACTGGAGGATGTACAAATGCCTAGAAAAGTTTTTAAATAGTGAGTTTTTTTATTTGTGGGTTTCCCACTTTCATGAGGTTCCTGCATCCCGAATCCCAGAAAATGTGGAGGACCCATGGTATAGTATTTTAAGTGAAGCAATGAAGCCCAAAGGCTTTGATTAATAGCCATGTTCTAACTTGGGCCTGAGACACACCAGCCAAAAGTGGCGTGCCAGCATCAAAACTAGGGTTCCTGAGCGTGTGGTAACTGCACGCTCCAGAACCCTAGTCCATACGGGCGACAGGATAAAGGCGGGGTCCTGTCCACATGGGCACCGCCATGATGACACCAATGCCGTGCAGCGTCTGTACGTCACTGCACATTGTGTACGTCACGAGTGCGCCAATAGCGGAAGAACTGGGTTCTTTTTACTGCGGAGGGATGCCGTGCGGCTTGGCGGCTGCAGTGTCCTTCTGCAGTTAAAATGGGCGAATCTAGCCCACCATTTCAGGGCAGTCTGTTCTGCCCCTTGGTAACTTAAATGAGACCAGCGTTGGTGCCAATTGGGTCTCAAAGGGGAAAGCATTCCACAGTTGGGGTGTGAAGGCTGAGAAGGACCCTGTCTTATATCCTCAACACTTTATAGATCTCACTGGTTGGGCACAGAGCAGCCCCCCCTCCCCCAGCAGATGTTGGTCCTCAGGGAGGCACACATAGGGAGAGGCGCTCCCTCAAGTATCAAAGTCCTCAAGTCATCCCAAGCACTGCGATGTGAACCTGTTGTCCAAAATAGTTTTCCAAGCACCCATTGAATCCCAGGTTTGCAAAAGCTCATTGAGGACAAGCACTTCATGCGCAAGACAACCTTGATGCTTCCACCCTGTTGTGAGAGCCTCAATTAGCCGACTTGTTTACTGCACAACGGCTCCTCTAGGGAGACCCTTCTGTTTACCTGAGACGCGGCACATCGGCGTGCTTTGCCTCCCCGGTTAACGCCTCTGCTTCCTTCTTCTCCGTACCCTGGAGGCTCCGTCCTCCTTCTGTTCCTCATAGAAAGATCCAAACAAGGTGTCCTCTGAGGCCTCCCAAGTTCAAGGACTGAGCCCCCCGTGGAACAGCCGGAGCCCAGAGACTCAACGCGGCTCCTCCATCTTCTGGAGGTGGCAAAGAGGCTGCCGAAAATAGTCCAGGTGACAAGAAAACAGCTGACCCTTATTTTATTAGTATCTGCCACTGCTCTCCTTCATGGCTGGGAGATAATTTAGAAGCAAAGGCATAAGGAGACAACATAATTACAGATGCCTTAAGAGAACATGGTGGAAACATTATGGACCCAAGGGGGGAAAATAACCCCACGCTGGAAGTCTGCTAATAAATTTATCTCCAAGTCAGAGTGATACATAGGAAAAAAAGAGTTTAGAGATTGAGGAGAAATGCTGCTTACAGAGGAATTCTCTGCCTCGCTGGTGCAGGTTTCAACTAGTCCCTGATCTGAAATCACACGCCTTGCAGTTAGTATTATTCCAAACTAGATGGTTCCCCCCCCCTCCCATAAATGTAATTTTGCTCAGTGTTGTGTTGCATTGCAGACTTTGCAGTCTGCAGTAACTGGGTTGCACTTTAAGTGATCAACCAGTATCTGATGGAACAACTCAAATGAGCTTATTCCTCTGTTGTTGTTAACTGCCCTCAAGTCAACTTCGACTCATGGCAACCGAATGAATGAAATATCTCAAAGACCCTCCATCCTAAACTGCTCTGCTCAGGTCCTGCAGGCCCAGGTCCATGACCTCCTTCATCAACTCTAACCATATGACATATGGTTTTCTTCTCTTTCTATTGTCTGCCACCTCTCCTAGCATCATTGCCTTTTCTAATGATTCATTTTTCTTCATAATGTGGCTAAAATACGACAGCTAGAACCTATTTGTTTGTCTTTTTGGCCATCCATGGTATGCTCAGCACTCTTCTCTAGCACCACATCGCAAATAAGTTGCTTTTCTTTTTACCTGTTTTCTTCACTGTCCAGCTCTCACATCTGTACATGCCGATGGGGAATGCAGTGGCTTGGACTATCTTATGTGTTTATACTTTATGGCCTTTTCCTTTCACAGCTGCCCTTCCTAATCCCAGTCTTCTCCTGATTTCTCGACTTCGATCTCCATTCTGATCAATTTTTAAGCCAGAGTATGGGAACTCTTTGACTATTTCAATTTTAAACTTATTCCTACATGTGGTCTATTCCTGATATGTGGCAGTGATTGTATAGACTACTAGCCCTATCATGCAGCATGAAATACGACAGCCAGAATAATGCTGCATCAATGGCAAACAGGATGCACACCACCAACAGAAAAATCTGAGCACTGGAGAGAGAAAGATTTATTTTGTGGCAATAGCAGCTTTGAGAGATTATACTGTCTAAGCCTTCTCTGACCTAGTGCCCTGCAGAAATGTTGGGACTACAACTCCCATAATCCCAGTGCACTTGGATCAAGGAAATGAACAGAGATTTCTGAGTTTGGGGCAGCCTTTTTGCTTCCAGATATGAAGAGCAGTCATTAATTCTGCATGCTAACAAACAACATGAACAGGGCTAGAGCTGAGGAAGTAAAAACTCATGCTGCAACATCTTTTGCTCAGTTAGCCTCAAAGGTGCTAGTCTTTGCAGGACTGTATCTGTGCTACACCGTTACAACAGTTTGATACTGCTTTAACAACCATGGTTGTTATGGAACCCTGAAATCTGTAGTATCCAGAGTGATGTAGTGGTTTGAGCACTGGACTATGACTCTGGAGATCTAGGTTCAATTCCCAACTCAGTCATGAAACCCATGGGTGACTTTGGACAAGTCACACTCTCTCAGCCTCAGGGGAAGGCAATGGCAAGCCTCCTCTGAACAAATCTTGCCAAGAAAACCCTATGATAGCTTCACATTAGGGTTTGCCATAAGTTTGAAATTACTTGAAGGTGCATGACCACAACAATAACAGAAAAGAAGTGGTGACCTATATGCTTTTAATAGCAGTAACCATAGCATTTCTATTTCCATACCACTTCATGCTGAACTAAGCAGTCTCTAAGTACTTCTCTGAAGATGCCAGCCACAGATGCTGGTGAAATGTCAGGAATAAACTCTTCTAGAACATGCCCACATAGCCCAAAAAACCCACAAAAACTATAGTCTCTAAGTAGTTTATGTGTAAGCCAATTGCCCCCAACAAGCTGGCTACTCATTTTACTGAGCTACAAAAAGATGGAAGGTTGAGTCAACCCTGGAGCCCTGAGGATCAAACTCACAACCTTGTGGCTGCAGCACCGGATTTAACCACTGCGCCACCAGCGCTCCCAATTTCCAGTTGGGGACAAAAAGGAGGACCGTATTCAAACAATGCCTTTCATTTTCTATGTAAATTAGGAATGCGTAAAGCATATGGCTATTACAAAATTCCTTTACGCCATGCACCAAAACCCCATTTCTCACCTCCTCCGTTCTCACAAAACACAACTCAAGGGGGAGCGGTGGGTCACACTCCTTCTTAATGCCCCTCTTGCCACACGGCAATTGCGGTGCGTCCCATTATGTTGCTGCCTGCCACAACTGCATGCCAGGCCACGGCTGCCAGCGGTTCCTAATGGAGTTACATAATTGGAGGCATGTCATCTAAATCTGAACAAATTGGATTGCCTTGTCATGTGCTATTCAATCAAAACGGGAAGGAAAATCCAACACTCTGGGTCTGTAGTAAGCCAGAGAGAGCCAGAAAAAAAGTGGGGAGAGGGAAACAAATGGGAAAGGTTATGGAAGAAGACACCACCATAATATTCCAGGAAGGCGACGGGTTTAGAAAATGAGGACTGTTTATGATAAATCAGCGGAAGAGAAGGAAACGGACCCAAATGAGTTTCCATCAAAATCCATCACCTCATTGCCAAATCATAGGAGCGGAAAGCTGAAAGCAAAGAATCTGCAATACATTTTGCTAAGATGTGATTACCAGCCCACTTTGCAATAGCCACCTTGGCCATCGTTCATGGGAAATATTTGTAATTTGGTCGTAAATATCCATATATATTCTGCTACTCTGAGGCTGAGTTATTGCTTCCCCTTCTCCTTCTATCTCCGGATGAGAAAGAGGCAAAGCTGACTGTCTTCTAACCAAATCTGGATTTAGCCCGTCGACTCATGGAGAACCTATCAATTTTTCAGAAGCAAATCGAATAACATTAGTTTTTCAGAAAGTTGCCTTAGGCAAGCAATCCTGAGAGGTGATTTTGCCCATCCCTTCCTCTGAAATACAACCTAAAGCACCTGGTATACCTTGGTGGTCTCTCATCCAAGTACTAACCAGGGCTGATCCTGCTTTGCTTCCAAGATTAGACAGGATTTGGCACCTTTAAGGTACTTAGACCCTTACCTAGATGCAAGTCCCATACTGAATTCCAGTCCATTAAAGGACCAGGAGCCCTGTCTCTTGTTTCACCTGCCAACCTGAACAGACGCGCTCAAACAACAACCCATCCTCCTCCAAACGAAGAGGTGGGGGACAAACCCAAATGAAAAAATTGTGTCTAATAAACACTCCGAGAAGCCATGCTGAGAGTGATGTACAAACAAGACATTCATCAGACAATGAATAGCAGACTCTTTTTTGAAGGAAGGCAGCGCAATCGGTTTATAATGAAGGTGTGCTTGCTCCTTATCACAGGGCAAGGGGAAAGTAATAATAATACTATGGCCCTACCCCCACAGAATCCCCAATCAGGCCTCATCAAAGATCCGTAAAAACAGATCAATATCTGTTCTTGGCAAGACGAGTTCATTAAGACCAGAGCGTTCCCTTGCATCCTCTCTGCAGCTGTCAGTTTTGTGGTGTTAAGGCTAGTTCTGCCCGAATGCCTCAAACAGCAAAGAACGTTCTTTGAGATTCTGGGGAGACCCCTGGCCACATCCGTCCCCCAACATGGTAAAACCCAGAGCTTTAGAAAAGTTACTTTTCTTAGACAGCAACTCCCAGTTCTATAGATACTGTGGACTGACCAAAAGACAAATAAAGGGCTCCGAGACTTTCTGCAAGGCATTGATCTCTTGCTTGTTTCCTTGACCCTAGGAAAAGTCTTGGCGATGTCTCATCCACTGGGTCACCATGAGTGAAGGTTGACTCGAGGGCAGTTAACAATAACAAAGGGAATACCAAGCACAGAGGAGCTAAAGGGGTTGAGTCCAAGCCTTGATGGAGCGATCTGTTGTCCCAAACCTGCTTTGGGAGAGCTCAGCACCTTGGATTGCTCCTTCCAAGTTCAGACTAAAAGCCAAAGCAGATCCACTGCTCCTCAAGGACATGGGAGCTGTCAACTGTTCTACTGAGCAATGGGGGAAGATGGAACCATGGCCAACCACAAGGCATTGAAGATGTATCTACACAGTAGAAAGAATGCACTTTGGCACCACTTTGGTGTAGCTCCATCCTGTAGAATACTGAGATTTACAGTTTTATAAGCCTTCTCTGCAAAGAGAGCTAGTGCCTTGCAAAGCTACAAATTCCAGGATTCTGTAAGATGGAGCCATGGCAGTGTCAAACTGCATTATATCTACATTGGAGATGTGTCATAGGTACCTGAAAGCCCAGGTTGGGGAAGATAATTTGAATGGAAGACAAGAACTGCAGGGCAAAGGTGTTTCTTGTTGGTGAAAAGGGGCTTCCGATGTCTGCAGCATGCTCCATTTTAGCTCCACGCAGACTGGCTCCAGACCTTGCCATGTGGCTCTTTTGCTGCTACTGTTGTGGATGAAACTATTAGCTTTCCAAGGAGCTAAAAGGGCATTGACTTGGGAGCTAGTGGAAGTGGTCTGGTGACCGCACTCCTCAATTGATCCATTCAGGCTCCATTAAAGAGGTTTTACTGTAAATGGAAAGGGCTGGGAACAGTGAGTGAAACAGATGCTGTTCTTTCAGAGAGAGAGAGGGAAAGAGAGAAAGCTAAGACTGTTGTTCAGAGGCTGGGCAGGCTGGGAGGTCACCAAAGAAATCAAGGAGTTCCACTGCTTGCCCTCCAAAATGGCCCTGGTGTCATTCTGTGGGCCAGAAAAGCTACCAGAAGAGCAACAGAAGCAGCCTCCATGGTGTTTCAAAATGGAAGCAGGCCTTCCAGTTGACTCCTGGAAGAGACAACTCTTCTCTGATTCTGTCCAAGGAGGTAGCCCATTTGGCTTTATAAGCAAACTAGCCAGGCGGGGAGACCCAGGGCTCTTCTTGTGACCCCTGGGCCAGAAGCTTCTCCAGGAAGTTTGAAAGACAGTCTAGCCAAGAGAGGAGACTTTAGAGTCATCATTTTACCCAGTGAACCCAGAACTAACAGGCTTGGTCAACCACTGAGGGGACTGGGAACTTTGCATCTCCAAGGAAAGGCTTGCTGGAGGGGTTCTTGGTCTTAGAGGAGAAAGTCTAGGAGTTGCAATGGGGTATGACATAGCCATGCTTTTGAAGAGGTCCTTCTTGGACAGGACCTACTATTGCAAGCTGGAGAAAGAAGACAGTAAGACCTCTTGAACCATAGAACCTGGGGCAGGCCATCAGGACTTCCATGAACAAGTGGGATTTAATGGTCTTGTACTGGGAGAGGTGTGTGTGTGTGTCTTCAAATTGCCTGTTTTTCGATGATGACCCCATGAATTTCACAGGGTTTTCGTATGCAAAAGGGATCTTGTAGCACCTTTTCAGTTTAACTGAAAGACAGACGTTGGTAGCATGAGCCTACTTCTTCGTAGACTTGATCCATGGAAGAGAGTGGAAAGTCCAGGGACAGGTTTCCTTAGGCTCAAAGGTGGCTTTGCCAGTTATTGCCTCTGAAATATTGCCTACTGTACCTGGTATTCCTTGATGGTCTCTCACCCATGTACTAAGCAGACCTTAGCAGATGGTATCTGGTGCCTTTAGGGTATTTAGGTCTTCTTGGGCTTGGTACCCATCCCATATTACACACGCTTCAGTTTTTCAAAATGGAAATAACATCACTCTCAATCGCTTCATGAGTCTCTCTCGCATCTATCTCCCTGCCATGCTGAACGGTCGCAGACAGGTTGGCAGAGCATGGGAGGGGGATGCCACAGACATCCATCTTTCACCGGTTTCATCTTTCCTGCGGATTTGGCAATTATTGCAAACACCACAAAGGGCAGAGCTCAATAGGAGGTGAGTGAAAAATTAAAGCTGACAGCCCTAATTGAGCCTGAAGTCCCATTTACTGAAAGTGATCTGGCAGAATTAAAAATTCACAACTGGAGGCTCGTTGCGGTGAACACTATACATTATGGGCTCTTTGAAATACTCTGGGAAACAAACCTGCTCTGAAGACTCTGGGCATCCAGCCCAAACACTTTGTGCCGTTATCGACGGAGAAAACAAGCCAGGCTTCGGGGACGAGTCGTAACCTCCAAAGGTCCTAAAAAATAATAATTAAAGGCTTGCTTTTGTAGCCTCACCTCCAGCAAGAAAACTGAACTGAAACTAAGGGTCAAAAACAACATTCTTGCAAATGACGGTGGAGGGCTAAACTGTGAATGGTCTAACAAATGGAAAGATAATTGGGTTTGCATCATATATTTTTATCTGGTACTACTTGGTATTCGTTCGGGTGGACAGTGCCAATTTGAGTGCATTGGGTGGACCTAAATTCACCTATGCAACCAAATTTGGGACAAAATGGCAGAACTTCTTTCCTGAGCCTGTTACTCTAATATAGTGGGCCCTTGGTATCCACTGGGATTCGGTTCCAGGATTCCCCATGGATACCAAAACCTGTGGATGCTAAATTCGTGGATGCTCAAGTCCCATTCTATTCCTAGAGAGATCCTCTCTCCAAAAAAAGTCCCTAGTGAAATGGTGTGCCTTCTATAAAATAGCAAAATCAAGGTTTGCTTTTTGGAATTTATGCATTTTTGGAATATTGTCAAGCCGTGGGTTGTTGACTCCATGGATATGGAAGGCCAACTGTTTTATAGATGTGCCTTATGAAATTTATGGGGTTGCTAGAAGTCGACAGGCAATTTCGAAGGCATGCACACACACCATTTCCCCCCATCTTAGTTCCATCTATAGAGCAAAAACTGCACTCATCCAAAGCAGAGCAATCCAGTGGAAGGGCTATATTGGCTGTTCCCAACTTGGTGCAATCCAGATGTGTTGGGGGCTACACCTCCCTGTCACCATTTTGAGAGGGATGGCAGAGAAAAACTGAGGTATTGGGGAACATGTACAAGCTTCTGGGGAACCTGTCAGGGTGGTGTGGTGTATTTTTGAATGGCTTCATGTGCTGGGTAGGCTTTCAGCATAGTTTTTGGACCAACGGTTCTCAACCCGTGGGTTGCAACCCCTTTGGGGGTCAAATGTCCCTTTCACAAGGGTAGTCTAAGACCATCAGAAAACACATATTTCTGATGGTCTTGGGAACCGAGACAAAAATAATTTCATGGTGGTGGTGGGGGGGGGGGTCACCACAACACAAGGAACTGTATTAAAGGGTCATGGCATTAGGAAGGTTGAGAACCACTGTTTTGGACAAATGTGACCCCAAATTGTGCTAATTTTAAAAAATGTTTTTGGGGTTGGGAGGTTTCGGGGCCATAAAAGTGGGGCACATGTCTGGAATGCACCCAACCCAATGTATGTGAGCATGCATTCATCAGAGTTGCAGGGAGGGCGACAGCGAGCGCACAGATTTGTCCATCACACAACCGCACTGTTCCATGCTTAATTGCCGAACATTTATAGCTGCGCCCAACTTTCCATTTATAAATGTCTTAATAACAGTGCTCAGGAGGCGAGAGAGACTAGGCTGGGCTGAAGACAGAAAGGGATAATCTTGTCCTCCATCACATCTCTTCCCTGCTGACAGGTGAAGGACTGAAGGGAAGCAGAGCCACAATTATTTTATCTGTTGACGGCTGATCCGGGGGCACAGAAGACTTTTCTCTCTTCCACCTCCGCCCCAATTAAAATGCTATGTCAATCGCCACTTGAAAGCCCCCATAATTATTAAATACGAAACAGGAACAATCCTTCAACGGTTGCTCCTGACCTAGCTTTTGCATAGGTTTCTGAGATGCAACACTCTCCATTTTATTTTGTGTAGCAGCAATTACTCCCAAAGGAGCTCAGATTTGCTAATTAAGGAGGTAAATTTCTACTTATTTCACTCTCCCATGAGAGAATGAAAAACTCCTAACATCTTAATGAGCAGCGCTTACGAAGTCGTCCTTTCCAAACAGTTTTAAAACCAAGTTAACCTAAATCATGTTTCTGGACTCTTTAAATTGGTCTTATGGTTTTCAATTCTTTGAACCGGTCTGTATTGATTTTACATGTCCACTGTCCTGAGATCTTGTGATATACAGGCTAAGGTAGAAATTTTTGCAGCAAAATAAACCAAATGTTAATAAATGATCTGTTCTCCTTCCTGGGTAGGAATAGGAGGCGTTGCTCTTTGTACGGCGATTATTTGCAATCTGGAAGCATTCCGGTGAAAAATTTGCAAGCTTTTTTTTCACACCAAAAAACATTTTTCTTTGCAAAAATTTAGAGGTTTTCAGTAAACCGCTCCCCAAACCAATATATAAAAGACACTATGGTGCAAGGATACTGTATTGTGAAATACACACACACATGCACACACACATATACATGCACATACCATAGACCCTTCACATTCTCTGGGGTCAGGGGCACAGGATACTCATAAAAGTGGGAAAACTGCAAATAAAAAGTATTCACTTTTTTTGGAGAGAGGATCTGTCTAGGAATCTCTATGTCCTCCAGCGCAACTCTATGGAGTTTATCAGACGGAAAATTGGAAGTATACTCCAATGGCAATCCGAATGCAATCATGGGGTTTAACGTTATTGCGTGATAAACCATCACATGCAATTTCGGGCAATGGGAAGTCAGTCCAAACGCAATCAGGGGGTTTCACATTATTGCGTGAGAGGTGATCACATGCAATTTCGGGCAATGGGAAGCTATTTTGGGGCAATGGGAAGTCAGTTTGAATGCAATTCACATTCACCTAAATTTGCTGAACTAGCGAATTCACGTGAATGCGTTCTGGCCCCACTTTCTTTTCATTCGAAATTAAGAGAAATTCTTCCCATGTGATAAACTCCTATGGTCAACTTCTACTAGACGTTGACCACAGAATTACACTGAAGGACCTACATATTCCTAGAGAAGTGTTCCCTCTAGGTATTTCTATGTCCTCCAGCATGACTCTACGGCCAACTTCTAGAAATAATATTTTAATTGATTCCGCAAATAAACAAATCTGCAAAAGCCAAAGATGCAAATGTGGAGAGCTGCTTGTATCTATGTATTGCACAATCCCAACAAAAGTGGAAAAGAATGAAAAACGTAACACTGGTAGACTAGTCTCTCTCTTTTTTCCAATGGATGATTTAATGTACTCTGCATCTCTGCTCGCTAGGAAATGCTAGATGCAAGTCTCCAAATGAGTAATGCTTCCAAACTTGCTTTCCTTCTCGTTGTTGTTGATGGAAAGGCTTCTTTAAAAATTATATATATATATATATTTTTTTGGGCAGGCTTTCAAGAAAATAATGTTTTTAAAGAAAGGGTTTTTTAATATGCTGCTGTGCTCCTTTTAATAATCCCGTTTTTAAATGGCTTTTTATTATTTTTAATTGCATGTTTTACACTGTTTCCAATGTGACTGACAGTTCAATTATGTTCTAAGGTTAACCACAGTTATGTTTTTCACTATATCGTATTTCTTTTAATTGCAAGTCCTGGTTTTGGAAGGAAAGGTGAGAAATAAATGAAGATGACGATGGTGATGAAGAAGAGGAGGAGGAGGAGGAGGAGGAAGAAGAAGAAGAGGATGAAGAGGAAGAGAAAGAGGATCAGGAAAGAGGAGGAGGAGGATGAAGATGGTGAAGATGGTGAAGATGATGATGAACAGGAGGAGGAGAAGGAAAAGAAAAAGGAGGAAAGAAAAAGAACCCACAGGAGCCATTGAAGGTGAAGGAGGGAAAAGGAAGGTGGAGAGA
>NC_056528.1:32105021-32119225 GCF_019175285.1 Sceloporus undulatus
GAGGGAGAAGAGGAGGAAGAAGGAGAAGAAGAGAAAGAAGAGAAGTAGGAGGAAGAAGAAAGAGGGAAAATGAGGAGGATAAGGAGAACAAAAATAAGAGGGAGGAGGAAGAGTGAAACGAAGGAAGTGGAGGACAAAAGGGAGGAGAAGGAGAAGAAGAAGAAGAGGGAGGAGGAGAAGTCCAAACAAACAGAAGGAGAAAGAGGGGAGGAAGAAGAGTATAAGAATATAGCTCCAGACGAATGTAGGTTTTATTACTTTTATTTATTCATATAATAAATAAAATATTTATTAAATTATTTATTGTTGCATGCCTTCAAGTCATTTCCAACTTATGGTGCCCCTAAAATGAACCTATCATGGGAAATTCTTGGTTCAGTGAGGGTTTGCCTTTGCCTTCTTCTGAGGCTGAGAGAGTGTGACTTGCCTGCAGTGGGTTTCCATTCCAGGGCATTTGAACCCTGGTCTCCAGAGTCATAGTCCAACGTCTCATGTTCAAACCACTACACTACAATTTTTTAAATATCCTGACCTATATCTGAAGATTCAGGACAGTGTCCAGAAAAATCAATGGAGGCTGGGGACTTTCTCTCCCAGTGACCAACAGCCATGGTCTTAGGTGAACCGTGGACATTAACTATACACTTCGATAAGGAGAATAAACCTCTCAGTTTTAACATCCATGCTTCCGAAATGGATTTTGTGTCTCTCAGACAAATAGACATCTGGATTAAGGCTGAAAGCCCCCATTAATTGGTGTGATTAATCGGTTAATTCAGTAATTGCCTATGAAAATAATGTAGCCAGGACTGTCGTCACTAAAAGCTGTTCCACGTTGATGGCATTTCTGCAGACGATCCCCGACAGAATGAATGATCGGCGTGCCTTATTTTGTTAAGAAAGGAAGGCGGAAAAGACAAATGCATGCACATACCATCACAAATCCCGAACGCAGCGCCTAAATCCGCTAGGAGATTTGTTTATTTATGATGCGTATGTTATTCAGCAGTGATTTATTGAATTTACAAAAGTCATGGCAACAACAAAGTGGGGATGGCCATTGGCCAGGAATGCTTTAGAAGGGGAGAAGCCAAAACCTTTCCAGGTTCACAACCTAACAGTCTTTGGTGGCAATGTGTGCTACAAGTTGAAGGCAGCGGTGTGCGATTGTGATATTTTTTGGAAGTGTAGCCACTAAATGCACTCTGCTCACCAGCATAGACAATATCATCAGTATAGACAATATTGCAAATTTGGGGTGCATTTACACTGTACGAATATGGCAGTTTGGCACCACTTTAACTGCCATGGCTACAGAACACTGGGATTTGTAGTTGTGTGAGGCATCAGTGCTCTTTGGCAGGGAAGGCTAAAGACTTTGTAAAACTACAGATCCCAGAATTCCACAGAACGCTACAGCACTTAAAGTAGTATCAAACTGAATGTTTTATACAGTATAGCAGCACCCAATAGCCAACATCATAGTCAATGGCCAATTTCTTGGACTGCACAGGCAAAGCAGAAACAATAAGAATAAATAAGATATAAGAGGTAATGCTGCTGCCTTCATTTCCCGTAAGACTGGCATCTCCATTATGCCCACCATGTGCCCACAAGTAAGCTTCAGCCCCAAATGTTCTCCCCATAAATTTCTCAAGAAAAATGGTTGGCTGGGGAAACATCTCGCTTCCAAGAAATCCATATTTATAGACCCCGAAAATATTTGCTCTCCTGGGTTTATTTCTTATAACCCGGGCCAATAAAACAGGAAAATGCATCATCCAGGTGTGTACAAGATGCAGCAACTAAACCAGAATTTGCATAAGCCCGAAGCAGCATTTCTTTCCTTGCACCCCAGGCAGCGACTGAGCCAAGGTTTGCATTATTTCGATCGAGTCCATTGGGTGCAACAACGGAAATGGAGGTTAACAGCCACCTCGGTTTCCACTCAATTACAACGCTGTGTTGAGAATCAACCAACGCAAAGGTTCAGCAAGCCATATGCTTGAAGAAAACACCTTTTCAATGGAACCTAAGAGAGTTTTTTCTGCCTAGTCAAGGGTTGTTCCCAAGTCCCTGCTTCTTGGCATATTTTACAGTCGCACAGACGGGGGTTTCGGGAGCAGTTTTCTAGCAAACAAATTACCAACTTCTTGTTTCATAAACACTTGAAAACGGTTCAGGTCTGGCAACTAGCTCCTTCCCAAGGCGGCTGAGCAAGCTTAATGTTTAAGGAGCGAGAAACCAAATAAAACCCCTCAATAAAATAAAACCTCCGCGGGGTGTCCATCAACCCAGGATCAGACAAGGATTTTTTTCTTTTTCTGACAATGGACAAGGCATCTTGTGCTTTATAAAAACGTCTGTATGGAAATGGGGAAGGGAGAGAACATGCTTTGCATGCAGAAAACATCATATTCCATCACAGACGTCTCCATGTAGGAAGGGAAAAGAAAATATCAGGTTGTAGGGGACAGGAAAGGTGATCCCAAAGAGCTTCTGCCTGGTGGAGAAAGCTGAGCTTGATGGACAAACAGTCTGACGAATGTCAACGTTTCCTTGAAATACGAGATACGAATGCTAAAACTGGTATTTAGACAACAGGGTGGACAAAGCATGGTCTTTTTGTGAACCTGATCTACAGCCCCCCAAAACAACGTAGCCTCTCCAATCCTTTTCCAAGGATATGGAAAAACCATAAATCTGCTAGAGGCTGGTCATCGAATCTTGCTGGAAGACCTACAAATGCCTAGAGGAGTGTTTTCTAGGTTCTCCAGCACAACTCTATGGTCAACTTCTAGAAGAATTGCACAGGAGGACTTAGAAATTCCTAGCGGGAACGTATTAATCAAAATCCCGAATAATCAAATCCGCAAACGTCAAAGCCAAAAATGCAGAGGTCCAGCTGTATATATTTGTTTGTTGTTGCTGCTACCTTGCAAAACTGTAAAACCATTGTGTAAGGAGGTACTGGATACCTCCTTATACAATCCCAATGGGGAAAAAACCAGTCAAACAACAAATTAAGAGCTAGGCAAATAGGGGAGTTTGTTTCTCCCTTTTTGGGTGCATTGAGAGGGAGCCCCACAATCCACTGCCATGACCTTCATCTTGCAACAAAAAGGGAGAGGAGGATTAACAGCTCAAATCAATGGCAGAATGAAACAACTCCAGGGAAGGCCGGTCTCTCTGTGGCAACTTTTTTCCCAACAAAGCAAGACTGAGAAAGAGACGGAAACAGACGGAGAACCTCCGGCTTTAAACGTTTTCAAATCCCATGTTGCTCAAAGCGGAGGCAGCAGACAGCTTGCAAGATAAAAAAGCGGTCAATGTGCGCAGTTGCATTTGCTTTTTACCCTCCCCTTCTACTGAAGTTTTGAAATGTTTTGTTTCGTGTTTTTCCCCCCCAAATCAAGGGACGGATGGGGGGCCAAACCCTTCTAAAGAGGCTGGCATGGTTATCTGACGCACAGCTGGGAGCCGTTTGAAGTCGTCCTTTGATTTGGTGCAGAAGCAATGCCAATCCTAGGTTGGCTTTTAACACGGCCAGCAGCGTCCTGGGATGACGACTCCAGGATATATTTCAACCTCGGCTTTGGGATGGTAGAAGAAAGAAAATCAAAGGAATTCTGGCAAGGTCACAAGCCCCTTGGCTGGCAGATTGATGAAACTGTGGCATATTGGTGCTCCAGGATGTGATCATGGCTGCCAACTTGGATGGCTTTAAAACGATAGGAGATAAACATGGAGGTTGGGGACATCAACAGAAGTCAAAGGCCTGGCTTCACAAATCCCACCAAAAGGCCATGAAGAGTTAGGAGACCACTGACTCATAGGGTTGCCTTAAGTTAAAATTAACTTAGTGGCATATAAGATATACACACAGGGCCATTGAGGACGACTGGTCAGGATACACAGCATGCTGTAGAGCAGCGATTCTCAACCTGTGGGTTGTGACCCCTTTGAAGGTCAAATGACCCTTTCACAGGGGTCACCTAAGACTATCAGAAAACAGATATTTCTGATGGTCTTCAGAACTGAGACCATGGGTTGGGGGTCACCACAACATGAGGAGCTGTATTAAAGGGTCACAACATTAGGAAGGTTGAGAACCACTGGTGCAGAGGTTTGAGCGCTGGACTACAACTCTGGAGACCAGGGTTCAAATCCCTGCTCAAGCATAAAAACCCACTTGGGCAAGTCACACACTCTCAGCCTCAGAGGATGGCCATGGTAAACACCCCCTGAAGAAACTTGCCAAGAAAGTCGCCATAAGTCAATGATTTGGAGGCACAACGCAACAGCAACAGTTAGATATCTATAGAACACTTCTGATCTCAGAGGTGACTCTCCTTTATCCCAAATGCCTGGGGCCAGAAGTGTTTGGGATTTTGGATTTTCCCCTCCCGGATTCTGGGATATTAGTTTATACGTAATGAGATATTCTTGTAGATGGGACCCAAGCCTAAACACAAAATTCCTTTATGCCTCATAGACACCTTATGTACATACTCTGAAGTTAATTTCATCCCCAATCTTTTTAATAATTCTGTGCATGAAACAAAGTTTGTGTACACTGGAGCATGAGAAAGTGTCACCGTTTCAGCCACCCATGGGGACAATTTGGGATTTGGAAGCTTTTGGGATTTTGGAATTCCAGATAAGGAAGACTCAACTTGTAGTCCTCCATGTATTTTGAAGGGTTTGACATTTGCTTGTGTGTTCAATTGTGCAATGTTACCTTTCAACCCAAGGGTTGTACAACATAATCAGCACACAACTCCACAAGTGGAGAGCTACCCTACACAGTCCTGATGTAGGATGCTAACTGCATTCTCAAAAGATTGATCTCTTAGAGGAAAACCATAAAGGATGCTGATACCCTCTCATTTTGGAGCGCTTGTGAGTTTTGAAAGGCCACACCATTTTTAATCATGCAAATTCCCTTCTGTTCCTGATGCAGATCGACTCTGTGTAACTCAGGTGTTAAATTACTCTCCTATAGATGGTCTTGGTAGTTACATAAACAGGAGAGTGATGGGAGCTTTCTTCAAGGGGATGAAGGGGGGAGAGAAACCCACACATATATGATTAGTGAAATAGATTGCAAGCTATGGAAATAACACTCCGTGGATTAAAAGTTTTAAGTACATGGATGTTTTAATTATTTCTAACCAAATCTTGTCTAGATTTATGATTTCCCAGGACAGAGATAATAACTTTTCCTTGGTTGTGTTGATTTAAATTTAGCCAAAGAGGAAATTACCTTAGGTGATACAAAATGTTGTTTTACATAGATAGATAGATGAGAAAGAGTATGTGGAAGACTGAGCTGCAGACAACACTGAGGCTGCACCTGCACTGCATAAATAATCCAGTTAGGCACCACCTTAATTGCCATGGCTCAAGGCTATGGAATTCTGGGAATTGGAGTTTGTGGTGGCACCAGAACTCTCTAAGAAGGCTCTGCCCATTGCTAATTGTTATCTCCATAGGGAGAGCCATCCCTGTTGGTACTTTCCAGTTACAGGAGGGCCCTTCCTTTGAGAAAGCCAGCATAGAGTTGTAGTTTGGGTGTTGGACTACAATTCTGGAGATCAGGGTTTGAATCCCCACTCAATGATGGAAACACACCGAGTGACACATTCTCTCCGCTTCAAGGGAAGGCAATGACAGACCTCCTCTGAACACATAGTGCCAAGAAAACCACATGATAGGTTCACCTTAGGGCCACCAAGAATCGGAAACAACTGGAAGGCACACAACAACAACTTTCCTTTGGACATGTTACCAAGCAAGGAAATGGGTATACTCCTAGAAACAGAGCAAGAACCTATGGAAATGTCTGATGCTCCTTTCAGTATTTGAATACCTGCCAATGGCAAACCTCCTCTGAACAAATCTCGTCAAAAGAACCAAATGATAGGATCGCCTTAGGGCCACCATAAATTGGAAATGATTGGAAGGCACACAACAACGACAGCAACAACAACAACAACTTCCCTTTGAACATGTTACCAAGCAAGGAAATGGGGAGACTGCTAGAAACAGAGGAAGAATTTATATACAAACGTCAGATGCTCCTTTCAATATTTGCATACTTGCTGGGGGAAGGCAATGGCAAACCTCTTCTGAACAAATCTTGCCAAGAAAAACCCATGATAGGTTCACTTTGGAAAGGTGGAACAACTTGAATGCACACAACCATAACAGCTAGATTAATGACGATTTTTAAAAAAATGCTTATTTGATTGACATCCGACCATCATATGAATGAGCTCCACCATCTTCAGTTCCCTGTCAATGGAAACATATCATGGGGAGGATGCCGGGGGAGAAAAACAGCCACCCGCAGCAGACGATGCGCTCATTTAGTCCCGTCTCCACTTCAGGCACCTAGTAAAACCACTATTTACAGCCTTACACTCAACTTGTAATAAATGTGGATTGGATTAAAACCCCCTTAATAGTTCATATTTTATTAGGAGGGTGAAAGCCATGCTGAAAGATGCTCATAAAAAAAAGAAGCAAATTACCCATGCGCGCCTGCACCCACTTGAGCATTTAAATGAGACGCTGCGCTTGCCCAACATTAAATCAACCTGCCTCTTAAATGAAGTGGCATTGGATTATTTCAAGGCTTTCTTTTCTTCTTTTTTTAAAAATATTCTCTCTCTCTCTCTCTCTCTTTGGGAGATTTTTGCTTTACAGGTTTGTGTTAAGGAAGGAGAAACAAAGACAGTCCAAGTCTCAGTCCATCTCCAGGGAGTCTCTGGAAACATGGGGCTACATCACCCATCATCCATGGGGAAAAATGAGACTTCTCATTCAATCCATCCAAAAGGCTCTGAGTTGGGGAAGGTTGATCTCAAGACACAGGTCCTTTGAAGGCTAAATCCATGGCCACTGGATTTGAGGAGGTTGTACCGCATATACTTGACTATCAGTCGACTTCATGTGTAAGTCGAGGGCAGGTTTTGGGACCAAAATTATGGATTTTGACTTGACCCGTGGATAAGTTGAGGGTAGAACGGAGAGGAATGAACAAAGGATCTAAACAGGATGAATCAATGGAAAAAATGCCAAAAAACATACAAAATCCCAGAAGCATTTTTGTGTTCATACTAAAGGCTGGATGGATGACAGAATAGAGCGGGGTCCATGGTTCCAGGAGACAGTATGCTCTTGCCTTTCACCATATGATGATTACTTTTTAAAGTAAGAATTACAGTACAATACTTACTTTGACCCGTGGATAAGTCGATTCAGAATTTTGGGGTCAAATTTTTGACTAATATTTCAAGACTTACACATGAGTATATACAGCAATCCAAACCAGACCTTTAACAGTGGCCTTCTCCCTGCTTGAAAACAACACTAGCATTACATGGTTTTGCAGACAGCACTAGAGAGACTGAACATCCCTACTTCAAGACAACGACAACAACATCATTGTATACCTGAGGCTGCTATTCTACTTAAGCTCCAACAACCCATGGCATGGGTTTACCCTTTGAAGTGCCAGCAGCGATCTGGAAGCTTCTGCAGGTGACAATGGCGCAAAGGCAGCCAAGCTAATCTTCTTACCGTCCAACGGCAGATCTCCATTTGCTGGTTATGGGTGATAGGACTAAGGACCCCAAGACAATTACTTCCAGAATTAATGTTTTCCCAGTCTATAGAAAGGCAAATGAGTTTCTGGTGCCGAACAATTAGCGCGGCTGTTAATTACATGCGCGAGCTGGAAATAACTCGGGGCTTCTGGGAGGGCTTCCATTCCCATTGTTTGCTTCCCCTTCGGTGTAACTGAGAATATATCCCAGGCAGCAAAATAAATCCTTCATGGGCACGGATGGGACCTCAGGTTTGTAGTGAACCGTTATGCAAACTGCTCATTATGAAGGAAGAAATCATCGTAATTTGGTGCATTTAAAGGCAGCCACAAGGACAACGGGGTAAGGAAAGCAGTG
This sequence comes from Sceloporus undulatus, assembly GCF_019175285.1. Taxonomy (NCBI): domain Eukaryota; kingdom Metazoa; phylum Chordata; class Lepidosauria; order Squamata; family Phrynosomatidae; genus Sceloporus; species Sceloporus undulatus. The sequence continues at coordinate 32,112,992 of NC_056528.1, forward strand.
GCTACCATATCACATTTCATTTCCTTCACTCCTTTTTTTTAAATCATCATGTTACATTTTTTAATAGTCCATCTTGAGACTGATGGAGAAAGGTTGAAATGAAACAGAGATGACATAAGGAGTTTTAAGCATTCCAAACTATTGTTTGGATGACAATACTCCAATAACAGTCCATCCACAGGGCTTCATCTATTGGTGATGCTACCCAAGCTTACCAATGCTAATGAAGGATTACTTCTTGAACTTCTCATCTTCATCTTTTCCAGATGTTTTGGGCTCCAACTCCTAAAAGTCTTATATACCATGGCCTACAGCTCAAAGTTTTGGAAACTCAAAGCTCAACTGGAAGACCAATGCTTGAGAACCTTTGCTTTAGAGCAGTTGTTCCCAACCTTTGGTCCTCCAGATGATTTCAACTTCAGCTCCCATCATTCCTGACCATTGGCTTAGTTGGCTGGGACTTGTGGGAGCTGAGGTCCAAAACAAATGGAAGACCAAAGATTGGGAACCACTGCTTTAGAGCATGATTCTCCCCCTACAGTGGTACCCCGGGATACGAATGCGCCGCCTTACGAAATTTCCGGGTTACGAAAAAAATCCATTGAAAAAAACTGTTCCGGGTTACGAAGGTTATTTCGGGTTACGAAAATTTTTTTGGTGCTTTTCGGCGCTTTTTCGCACGAAATCGCGGCTTTCGCTATTAGCGCCTATGGCTTTTTCGGCTTACGAAGATTTTCGGGTTACGAACGCGGCGGCGGAACGAATTAAATTCGTAACCCGGGGTACCACTGTATTATGTATTATGAGGCATAATTTACTTTCTCTCCTTTACTAGCTATAATCTATTTTCTCCATAATTACTTAATTTGATACACCTCTATCATGTCTCCCCAACAATTTTCTAAGCTAAATAAAGGTTGCTACCTTTTCCTCAGTCGGCATTTGTGCCATTTCCTTGGTCATTTTGGTTTGGATTCAGAGAATGAGAAACATTGCTTGGTCTTTTAATCTTGTTCACCCCAAATGAGACCCCAAAGGAGTTCAAGGACTGTGAATGCTGTTGAGTTTATTTTATTTTATTTGAACTATGGTCAACTGTGACATGCGACTGAACTGCTTCCAAAACTTCCAGCCACATCTGCTATGTTCAGAGAGAGCCAAGTCAAATGGTAGTTATTTCTGCCAACCTTCGCTCCTACCTGCAATATCCAACTTTCTTGACTTCTAGCTCTTCTTGCCCAACGCTGTAATATGAGGCATATGAGGTGTATAAATCCACAATTTACTAAAAACATTCTATGTATGCTGTCTAGTTGTGATCTGCCAGCCATAAACATAGTTATGGGTTATAACAGTGATGACATGAACTATGGTTAATGTTCACTGGGGCTCCCTCAGTCAAGATATTGGAACACCAAAGCCTGGTTAAAGTTAAAATTAAACAGGTTTAGTACCGTATCAACCGCAAACTCTTAACCAGGATTATATTTGGCAAAGGGCTTGCACTCTGCAGCCCATGCTCTTGACTATGTTAGGGCTGTCCCAGAGCAACACCCAACACAAAGTAATGAAGACTTTGCCACGGTTCCTTTAAACCTACAGCAAAAATTCAGTCTAATTTCAGAACTGCTAGAAAATAAAAAATGAGCGAGGAGGGAAAGAAATGGCATTTTGGCTCCAACTTTGTTCCAATTTTAGCTCCTTTGTTCTTTTATGATAATGCACACTTGCATTGCTATTTTAGTCTGGCTTCCAACACTTGGCTTGAGACTTCTGCCTGTCTCACACTGGGCTATTTTTGCCCTCCGAGGATCGTCATTCTGACGTGTCTCATCCACCCGCTAACCAGACCGAGCCAAACCGAACCGAACCAAACCACCAGACCAAAGCCTCAAAGGATCACAAGCCCAAGTATTGCACTGCGGTGAATGGAGGATGTTGGAGGACTGTAATGTGGGTGAAGGGTGTGTGTTGTTTTTGGAGACGGTGTTTGGAGACCCACAACTAATCTCTCATCTCAGCCACATATACAATATTCAACACCTTTGTCCCTCCAGATAACAATACTGTATCATCTTAAAGCAGTTAAGTTATGAATCATCCATATTAATAACTAGCCAATTATTCATAGGAATACGGCACCAAATGATGAAACTGAAACAGAACAAGCAAAGCAGAGCACTTCCAAAGATCCATTATGTGGGTTTACCTTGACAGTCCAAACAAAGGGAGAGGAAATGGTTGGCGGATGATCATCCGTGCCCCAGCCATCCAGAAAGTTAAGGGAGCAAGTGAACAAGAGAGAGAGAGAGAAGGAGAAAGAAAAAAAGAAAAGGAAAAAGCAAAGGCAACACATTAGTAGAATATTGCTTTACTTTTCAGAAGCAATTTGTGCACTGAAGCGAAACGTGACTTGTCAAAGGATTTCAAGACCTGTCCAACATCGCTACAAAATTATGAGTCTAAGCATCAAAAGTTACAATTTTCTTCAGTATAAAAATCCAGCTATGTGAAGAGATTGCCTCGCTGGATCATTGCAATGATCATGAACGCCTTCTAGTTTACTTTGGCTGCATCTGCACTGCAGAAATAATGAGGTTTGGGCACTGCTTTAACTGTCATGGCTCAATGCTATGGGATTCTGGGATTTGCAGTTTGTTGTGGCATCAGGGTTCTAAGACAGAGAGGGATAAATATCTCACAAAACTGCAAATCCCAGGATTCCATAGCATTGAACCACAGCAGTTAAAGTGATGTCAAACTGTATTATTTCTGCAGTGTAGATGCAGCCTTCATTTCCACTGTGAGCTGGCTTGTGTCCTATATCAGAAAAATGATGGGGAACTCACTCGCTCACTTACCAGCTTCATTTGAAGCCATATTTGAACCTCTATGGAGTATTACAACCTTCTCCAACTTGGTGCTCTTCAGGTGCAACACCCCAAATCTCTCAACCAGCAGAGCAAAGCTTTCTCAATGTAGTAAAAGAGGAGAGATTCTATGAAACACAGCATGGGTGTTGCTAAAGGAGAAGACGAAACGAGGACATTGTGTCTCAAATGGGAATCCTGCAACCCCCAGATTTCTAGCACTGCAAAAAGTAAGAGCTGGAAAACTGTTCACATCCAGAACTCTTGCATTTTTTGGGAGCTTTGCCTGTCTCTCCTCTTTGGATGCTTCACCCGAATGTCTGACCCCTCACGTTTGCAAGGGTTAGGGGCAACCCCCTTCCAAAAGTGAGAAAACTAAGAATATAAATAAATATAAATGCAAACAGTGAATGAATGCTATCTCTTTTACCCGAGAGAACACTTCTCTAGGAAGCTCTAGGTTCTCCAGCGCAACTCTGTGGTCAGTTTCTGCAGGCCGCTGACCACAGAATTGCATTGGAGGACTCAGAGATTCCTAGAGAATGCTATTCTAGATAATACGGCTTTGAAAGTTCTTCTTTTCCTTTTGTTTTTCTGGAAAGTTTGTGCATAAAATTCAGAGTCTCTGATGAATACAATTTTTTTAACGAAACCAAAAAAATAAAAACAAAACCCAGCAAGAACACAGATTCTCTCTTTAAAAGGTTAAATGGACCAGAAGGAACTGAACGTTTAAAAAATCATAAATATTCAGGGGGAAACCAAAACGCAAGCAGACTACAAAACGGCTCTGAGGAAAGGCAATTGTCTAAGCATCTCAAAAATACAAATAGCCAAACCAGAAACAAGAAAACATCCTCCCCACAACAAGCGAGCAAAAAAAGCTGTTTCGTGCCTCAGTTAAAAATCGTTGATAATTTTTAAGAGGTGTGTGTGTGTGTCAAGGGATTGTGTGTAATGGCAAACTATCTATCTATCTATCTATCTATCTATCTATCTATCTATCTATTTATCTATCTATCTCCCTCCTTCCTTCCTTCCTTCCTTCCTTCCTTCCTGTTACACTCATTACAGCATTCAAGAAACAACTGAAATGGAAATTATACTGAGGAAATCAGGAAAAGACTTCATGGGCTGGGCATCCATGAAGGAATAATGGCAAACAGTCAGTCAGTCAGTCAGTCAGTCAGTCAATCTGTCTGTCTGTCTGCCTTCCTTCCTTCCTTCCTTCCTTCCTTCCTTCCTTCCTTCCTTCCTTCCTGTTCCAATTATTGCAATATTCAGGAAACAATCAAAATTGTGGTTTTAGCAAAGTAACCAAAAGAGGTTTGTATGGCATGGGACACCATGAAGGAAGGAGCTAGATACTATGGTATTTCTGATTTCTATGTTTGGATATGAAAGCTGGGCAGAGAATCAATTCATTTCAAACATGGTGCTGGAGGAAAGTTTTGCCGGCACCATGGGTAGCCAAAAAAAGATGAACAAATGGGTCTGAGAGTAAAGCAAGCCTGGAAATCACAAGAGACCAAAATGACTTATTGTACTCTGGACAAGCAAATTGACTCTGTCAAAGATGCCACAGGTCTCCGCTTGCAAAACCTGAACAGTGCCTTTAACATCAAATCTCCATTCATAGTAGGGTCATCATGACTTTTTGGCACAAAGCAACCTAGAGTGCATCTACACTGGAGAAACAATGCACTTTGGCACCGCTTCAATTGCTGCAGCTCCGTCCTAAGGTACCCTGGGATTTGTAGTTTTGCAAGGTCTTTAGCCTTCTCTGCTAAAAAGTACTGGTACCTCCAAAGCTGTAGGATGGAACAGTTAAAGTGGTGTCAAACTGCATTAGTTCAGTACTGTAGTGTAGGTGCACCCCAAGAACCATCAGTGAGTGTCACGGAGTAACTAGTAAGTAATTAGTGAGGGTAACTGAAAAGTTATACTTATGCTATAAAAAGGATGAAGTTATCCCTTGTAAAATTACAATCCCAACATGAATCGAGTCACACTTTTGTTATTGCAGTAAAGGAGGCAATTGGAAGGGATCCATTTGTCTGTCACTCTGCTCTACTCTTTTATCCTTGCTGCAAAGGAAACCTTGAATTTCTCCAAAAGGAAAAGTCCCCTAATGAAAATTTCCCTCCTTCCTATCCTCAGCAGGTAATTTTCAAGACACAGCCAGCTTGAGAGGGGCAGAAAAATCAATCCTGTATTCAAAGGACTTTTTTCTTTCTACAAATAAGAAAGGACAAAGCCGGGGCCGACACCTTTGGTTCAAAGGAAAGGGGTTGTAAGAAGCAACGGTGATCACAGGAGAACGGCAGGAGCAAGGGACACCGACGGCTGCACCATCTCCCACTATGAAGCCATGAACACAGTCCACTGGGGAGGTTACTTTCATAAACAATTCAAAAAGGAGGATAAAAAGTGGGGGAAGACATTGTTTTGAAAGATTAAAGATGCTCCTTGGTAAGGAAATAGGTTGAGACCGATGCTCCATTATCCCCAAGAACAGCAACGGAGAAAAAAATCCTTTCTTTATCCCATTAACCCAAGGAGAGAAGAACAAGGAGGCACCATCGTGCCTAAGCTGATAAAAAGTCCTCTGGCTTCTTGGAGCTAGTCTACACACAAATTGATGTGGATTTTCACACATCTGCAGCTACGTTTAACCATTCTCTGCAAATTTGCACCGATTCACATCTCTTCTCCTTCCCCTCCGCCAAAAATGCACAGCCATCCGCATCCATGTGAAGCAAACCAACGACGGCCAAACAACGCCCATCTTTGGTCCAAAACACACTGCCAAAATAATCCAGTTTGAGACCACTTTAACTGCCCTGGTTCAGTGTTAGGTAATTCTATAGCTTTGTGAGACACTGAGCCTTCTCTGTCGGAGAGCTCAGGTGCCACAATAAAACCACAATTCCTAGGATCCCCTAGAACTGATCCAGGTCTCAAACTGGATTATTTCGGCGGTGTGTTTTGGGTCTTAATGGGTAAACCTGAAGCCCTTTTTTGGGAAATTTCTGAAAAGTTTTTGTCCCCGTCTCAAAAAAAGAAAACCTCCTTCAAATCATGTGTGGCAGGATCACATTATATTTAAATAGGAGGAGGAGTGTTTTATTTGTGTAGACAAGCTCCTGGTCAGGATTGCAAATTTATGGTTCCTGAAGCACAGGATCTAAGACAAACTTAGGAGAAGTGCAATTGCTTTGCTTTTTAAACTGCCATGCGGATACAGCCATAGATAGACAGATAGATAGATATTATATGATAGATTATTTATCATATCATGCTATCTATCTATCTATCTATCTATCTATCTATCTATCTATCTATCTATCTATCTATCTATCTA
>NC_056528.1:32119235-32161780 GCF_019175285.1 Sceloporus undulatus
ATAAATAAAATAATAATAAAAAAATCTATCCCGCTTTTTGCCAGGCAATCAAAGCGGCATACAAGTTAAAATACATCCATATATACATAGTGCCCCCCTTAAAACAAGATTAAACACTATAAGATTAAAAACTATGGGAAGTCTTATTCGGGGCCAAGTATTTTATTCCAGGAAGACCTGTCGGAAGAGATCCGTCTTAACCCCTCTAGGACTGGAGGTTGCAGCCCAATACGTGGTTTGGGGGCCCCTACCATAAGTACCTCCGTTTTGTCTGGATTCAATTTGAGCTTGTTTTCCCTCATCCAATCCATTACTGCCTGAAGACACTGGTTGAGGGGAGAAATGCCATCTGTTGTTGTCGCTGATGACCGGGACATGGAGAAATATATTTGGGTGTCATCAGCATACTGATAACACCCAGCCCCATATCCATGAATGATTTCTTCCAGAGGCTTCATATAGATGTTAAATAGCATCAGGGACAGGATGGCGCCTTGAGTAACACCACAGTTAAGCTCTGTTTTTGAAGAGCGACTGTCTCTGAGCATCACCCTATGGAACCTGCCTGAGAGGAGGGATCGTAACCACTGCAATGCAGTGCCTCCAATTCCTAACTCTCTCAGGCGTTCCAGAAGGATATCATGGTCTAGTGTATCGAATGCCCTGAGAGGTCTAGCAGCAACAACAGGGTCACACACTCTCTGTCAATGCCTAGACGGAGGTCATCAGTTAAGGCGACCATGGCAGTCTCCACCCCATATCCTGTCCTGAAGCCAGTTTGAAAAGGATCTAGAAAATCGGCTTCATCCAAGACCACTTGGAGCTGAAGAGCAATTGCCCTCTTGATCACCTTGCTCAAAAAATCTATCTATCTATGGCTGCATCCGCATGGCAGTTAAAAATGCAAATCAATTGCCATAGATAGATACATAGATAATATGATTATGGTAATCTATCTAACTATCTATGATCGATCGATAGATAGATAATCTACTTATCATATCCATCCATCTATCTATCTATGGATGTATCCACACTGCAGAAATAATCTAGTTCGACACCACTTTCACTGCCATACTATAGAATCCTGGGATTTGTAGTTTGTGGTGGCACCAGAGCTCTCTGACAGAGAAAGCTAAATATCTCACCAAACTAAAGTCCCCAGGATTCCATAGCGTGGAACCATGGCACTGAAAGTGGTGTCAAACTGGATTACTCCTGCAGTGCGGATGCAGCCTCTGTATCTATCCAATTATCTGTTATACTCTCCTATTTGGAAGGACTAATAAATGGCTTTGCTACACATCGCTGGATACTACTATGCTGGTTTATGTTTCTTAAAAGTAATAATGAATTTCTTTGAAAAATCTGTCTCGCAAGCGGCCTGACCTGGGATAATGCCACTTTGTTACCTAATCCCATTTCATAGCCCATGCGTTCCATAATCTCATTTCCAGACAAAACTATCCTCCTTTCATCCCTGTTCAGCCTCTTGGCTTGCTTACTAATCAGAGTTAAAATGGAAGGCATGCAAACTGGCAATATTAAATTCATCCCTTCCGATGCTGTCTGATTTCAGAGATAAACATCAGCAATTCCGACGAGTCTCCAATTTCCTTCAAGGAGGGATATTTGCTCCGCCGCCAATTCAACAAAAGGTGCCAACTGCACGTTCAATTTTTAAAGTCTTTTTCTTTTTAAGCGGAGGGGATTTGGTGATGAAAACCACTGCGCAATCCTGGGCAAGTGGCGTTTATTACCTTGAAAGAATATTAGCCACACGGCGCTGGTGTGGAGACCCAATGCCTCAAAGTGCTTCCCTTGAAATATTTATAGCGATGGGTTTTGCAGCCTTGCTTGCAAATTACTACAGCCCTGAAAAGGGGTGCACTCTTGAAATTACAATGCCCCTAAGTGCTCTTTCAGCGAAGGGTTTCCACCTGATTTCTATAAGCCATCTTGCTCCTTTTCTAATTTTGTTGTTGTTGTTGTTGTTGTTTTAAAAAGCCCACATTTTCACCTCCGGCACTGCAAAAAAAGGTTAGAATAAACACAGCTTACCGACATCTATTTAAATACCATTTCCAAGTCTATAGTTTTGGCAGTATTTGCACCCTTGTTTTCAATATCATCTGCATTTCCCAAGGGTGTTTCCAAACTTACTCATCTTAATCACACTGGCAAGATCCTGCGGGCAAACGGGAGTTAAATTCAGGGAGTTTATCACACCAAACTGCTTCCAAAACGAAATAACAAGAAGTTAAACCATAGTTATGGCGGAAAAAAACAGCAGCTTTTTACTTTCGGGATGTTCCAAAAGTAAAAAGCTGCTGGTTTTTACTGCTTTCACTGTGGTTTAACTTTGCGTTATTTCACGTTAACTGCGACGGTGTGTAATAAACTTCGGGCATTTCCGGGTTTTCTTCGCGTTAAATCGCATTGAGAAAATGCAAGCCTATGACTAACATCATCATTTTATGTTATTTCTTTCCCTCCTGTCTTGAAGAAGCCAGTGGAGGTTTGAAAGCTTGCAACATGCATTTTGTGCATTCTGGTTGGCACAATAAAAGGTACCACTGTTTTGTGGATTTTGGATATTATTGTCCTTCACAATTCCATTGATCAAGATGGCGTGGTCTGCTGCACATCGATTGTATGTACTGTGTAAATTTACAGCGCTATATAAATAAAGCTTAATAATAATAATAATAATAATAATAATAATAATTTCAGTATCTGGCTTGGTGAAGAATTTGGGACGTGTGACTACAGAATTTCCTTCTCTCACCATCTGTACAAGAGGCATCAAATGGTGTCCCATGCTCAGAAGGTAATGTCTTCTCCTGGACGTTTCCAACTCTACCAACTCTGCTTCTTTTTGTTATGGACCGGAGTTGGAGACATCCATGGAGAAGAAGCAAAGAGAGGTAGGAAGGTCAGGTGGGGCTTTTCTGCCTTTTGTAGCAAAACCGAGCACGCCATGCAACGTGGAGGAAAGTCGCACAGGCAACATCATTGTGCTGTTTTGCAAGCCAACAGCCGCGCACTGTGTGCTTCTTGCAAGGACGGGAATGAAAAGAGACAAGCTGGAAGGACTGTCAGCTTAATTACTGCCTGCGCATATCGAATAGCTCCACGGAGCAGAAGGGCACATGGTTCAAAGGAGGAGGGGGAGAAAAAAGTCATGCCAAGACCTTCCTACCTCTCTTTGCTCCTTCTCCGGTCTATCCCACCTTTTTTCCAGGAATGAGACTCAGGGTAATGAGACTCAAGGTTAATTAAAAACAATACAGATTAGAAACTCTAATGTCAATATAAATACAGGTTGACCTAAACAGAGGAGAGGAAAGGTCCAGGGAGCCCTTGCTAGGAATATCTAGGTCCTCCAGTGCAACTCTATGGTCAACTTTAACTAAAAGTTCCACTGGAGAATCTAGAGATTCCTAAAGACTACTCTACTAGAGATATTTAGTAGAGATATTTACACACACACACACACACACACACACACACACTGTGTATACACACACTTGTCCCTCCATATTCGCTAGGTTTAGGGACACAAGACCCCCATGATATGGAAAAACCGCAAATAACAAAAACATGTTTTTACCTAAGAGGACACCTCTCTAGGAATCTTTAGGTCCTCCAGGGCAACTCTGTGGTCAACGTCTGACAGACACTGACCATAGAACTGCGCCGGAGGAGCTACAAAGGCCTAGTAGAGTACGTGTAGACTCTCTCTCTCTCTCTCTCTCTCTATATATATATATATATATATATATTAAATATCCCCACTTACACCATCTCCAGTGTTTGAAAGGACCCAGGTGAATGCTGCATCCCTTTTCTGCCAAAAGGTAGATGTCTGAGGAGCAAACCCTTAGGATGTCACCTGGTGTGGTCCACACACCTTGCACCATCCTAGTGATGCCTCTGGAACTAGTCAACATAGGTGGCACTGAATTAATCTAACATGATGAAGTTTGTTCAGGTTTTGCCAGCAGTGGAAGACCCAAGAATATAGAAGTCCGACACCCGACAACTGTGGAGGACGGACCCTGGCTAGGGTAAAACCCATAATGTATCCGGGGAAAGTCTTCTGGTGAGTTCTCCAAGCTCCTTGTCATTTATCGAGCCGTCACACTTCCAAGGAATCCAAGGAGCTGAAAACCTGATTAAAATTAATTCCTGCCGCAAGGAGGGCTTCACTTTTAATCACGCTGTTTCAAGGTTACTAATAGTTTTCTGGCCCTTCTACATAATTAAAGAGAGACTTTATCCCGAGCCCAAAATGTCAATTCGAATTTCAAACCCACAGAAAGTAATTTATTTGCATGTTCAATGAACAAACCAATTTTCGGGGAGTAGGCTTCAAAGAGTCTGGCTCATGCATCATAGATAAAGGTAGATATCGGCAGGAAAAGGTCAGCAAATGTGGAATTCCCTCGGAGAAGAAAGTCAAACTCTAGGTTTCCAAGAGCCTTTGAAAACCCGGATCTGAGCCAATAATCCTTACTGAGCAGAGGTACCCTGCAAAAATACTAAGCTTCCAATACACTTAACATACGGTGGCACAACAAATAACATAACTGTTATTATTCATGACAGCTCTCTGGAATAGCCACACTCTCTCATCCTAAGGCAAAAGCAATGCTCCTCTGGATAAATCTTGCCAAGAAAACTCTAGGACGCCATAGGTCAGGGTTGACTTGAAGTGAATGTCACAACGCAACTGTGGGATCTGAATGTGCAGATCTCAGGAATTCAGCAAGTCTTTGGCTCCACCAATATCTGTTGACAACTCAAATACTCTACCACGATGACCACTGCACCATCCCAAGGACATTATCCACTCATGCCATTTGCTTGCTAAGTATTTGAAGGACCACATTACTATGGGCTCAGGACCACATTACTATGGGCTCAACACAGCGTCAGAAGACTCTCCTCCTTTGCAGTGGAGAGAGGACAAACTTTGTCAACCTTTCATGTCTGCCTTAATTTAGGAAGGGGACATGTCTCTCTTTTCTCATGGCTCTGACACATTTGTTCAACAACATGTGCAACTCCACAAGCCCACAGGTGCCTAGTTGATGGTATAATAAACAGAAGTGTCTTGATGAAATGAGGCATGGTTAACACCATAAGATGTTTGATGTCATCCCCCAGAAGTAGTCAAAGTCCACTTCTGGTTTTGAAAATTGGGCATTTGATAAACACACACACACACACACACACACACACACACACACACACAGACTGAGAGACTGGGACAAAGGAGGACTGAACCTATTTAAATAGTGACCTGCTGCTCCTAGAAGCTTACAGGGGTCTGTCTACACTGCAGAGATGATCCACCTTGACACCACTTTAACTGTCTTGGCTCAATGCTGTGGAATTCTGGGAACTGTAGTTTTGTGAGACATTTAGCCTTCCCTTTTCAGAGAGCTTTGGTACCACAATAAATTACAGTTCCCAGAATTGCACAGGATTGAGCCATGGCAGTTAAAGTGGTTTCAAACTGGATTATTTCTACAATGCGGACGCAGCCTTGGTGAGGCAATTTGCCTTTTTCTCACCAGAAAAAGAGCAGTTGGGGGAGTCTAGACAGGCCAAGGGCTGCAGAGACAAGCCAGCAATTTCACCACTCCTGCTTTAAAGATTAAGTAAATTTACTATGGCAATTTATTATGGCATAAGCATGCGCAGACTCATGGCAGAAGCCGCTGGCAATTATAGAGTCCATTTACTTAGATGCTGGGGCAGTGCAGAAGGCCAGGTTAAATAGGTAATAAATGTATACATTGGTACCTGGATTTGATCACAAAATAAAACTTTTCACCTGGACTGTACATGCTACCTTAAATAAAAATTGACCTTATACACAAAACATGTAAAGAAAATTGCTGCCTATGGAAAGGAAGCATCTCAGGGAGAAAAATTTTAGACTAGCTTTCTTCCTGTTTTGCTGGATTTCTCTATATAGAGATCTTAGTGCTGTTTTCAGATGGAGGCGCATCCAGTCCTATCAACACTTCAGTCCATTTGAAATGGTACAGGATTTTCTCATCTCTTCTGCTGCAAATCTATCCTTCAAGCATCGACGCCACAAATCATCCAATGCTGCTGAGAATGGGAGGCCAAGAGAGGAGGAAACCGTTCCAGACGGCATCAATACTTCATCCAATGCCCCATTTTTTTTTCTTTTCCTTTTTAAAGATGAACTCCGTGAAATGTAGTTACTGCTGTGAAATTCGAGCTGGGGAGCACTGTGGTTTTGTAGAGCAAATAACAATCTCGCGTCGGCTGTTTTATGCCCTATTGAGCAGCCAGCAGTTGATGAAAAACAAAATTTCATAACGAGAGAGAGCCAGGCTTCCCAGCGGAGGTTCCCTACAACTGCACTGAGCCAGAAAGAGAGAAAAGAAAAGAGGTTGAGAGAAAGAAGAGAGGGAAATTGGTCTTCCAGGAAAAAAAATGTCCTTTATTTTTCAAAGAGAGTGAACTCCTGGAAAAACAAAGCAAAAACACTTGGGCCCAAAGGAAGAAAAATCAAAACAGGAGCCACGGTCAGTAAAGAAATTGAGCAACAAAGCAACCGGTTTGCTTTAAGGAGCACCTGAAATCAGACACATGAGTCCATTATTTCCTAATTCCAGCCAGGTAGGCTAGTTCCAATAGAAATATTGTTTACATGGCCAGTTATCCTGAGATCCTTATCAGAACTTCCAAAATGGGGGCTTGTTGTTTCTGTAATAGCAGACTGCTGAATCTACTTTGGGCTGTAGTCCAGAATTTAACAGAGCTACCTAAGGTGCTGAACTCTATCCCCAAAATGGGTTTATAAAATTCCCCTTGTAGTTTGGACTAAAGTCCCAAGCAGACCCAGTGGCCCCTTCTGGGTCTGATGGGGCTACTTGCTAGTTGGGAAAGGGAGGACGTATTCTGGGCCCATAACCTGTAGGAATTCATTTGTATTTAATTCTGCAGAGCTTGCAGTGTGCCCCGGTACATCTAAGCTTCTGGTATAAATCAGGATATTCTGGTACTCTTACTTTACTGCTGCAATAAATAAATAAATAAATCCATTTCTAAACTAGGAAAGCAGATAGTCAATAGTCAATTTTGTAGAGGAGTCTCTAAAGCTGGCTCCCATAGATGCACATAAGAGCAGCCATCCTGAGGCAGAAGACAAGTCTCATGGTTGTTTCCTTCTTGGAGACAAAGGCAGAAAAGGGGAGAGAGAACAACGAGCTGTAAAACACTAACTCAACTATAGGTTCTTGTGGGTTTTTCGGGCTATGTGGCCATGTTCTAGAAGTGTTTATTCCTGATATTTCACCAGCATCTTCAGAGAAATCCACAGCCACAGATGTTGGCGAAACGTCAAAAATAAACTCTTCTGGAACATGGCCACATAGCCCGAAAAACCCGCAAAAATCTATGGATGCCGGCCACAAAAGCCTTTGGCTTCACTAAATCAACATTTCAGAGAGGAGGAGGAGGAAAAAGAAGTGACCTCTCCAGGCAGTTAATGAAGTTTCCACATTAGCCCTAGTTACAAAAGAGACAAGCATTGGTGCAATCTTCGCTTCCAAGATCCCTACCAGTTGCTGCTGAGAATTTGTCGTTTCTGTTGTGCACAATGTCCTCTATGCTGTTGCCCAGAAAATACAATTATATCTCTCTCTTTTCCCCCTCTCCTCTCTTCTCTCCCATATTATTTTCCCCTTACTCCCTTCTCACCCAACAAATGCTAATTTCCTTATCTTGTTTTGCAGGAACAAGGCAGAGGAGAAGGGGGGAAAAGTTACTGAGCGAACAACATCACAGCACCAGCTTGCGTTTCCACCGCTGATCAGGGAATCCACTCACGGCCCTCTGGCGCTAGTAACCTGCGCAAAGGGAACGGCAAAGGGGATGAAAATTGCTGCTGCTTGTTAAATGGGCTCCAGCAAACAGATATTTCAAATTTTGCGACTCCAAAAGAAAAAGAAACCTCCATAAATGAAAAAGATCTTCCTTGCAGAAAAGGGAAACCAATTCATTTGGTAGAATGGAGAGGAAGGAAGGAAGGAAGGAAGGAAGGAAGGAAGGAAGGAAAGAAAAGGTGGACGCTGGCCTTCTTACTAATTGCATGAAATTTACTACCCCTTTTCCTGTTTTCCCTTTCACACTACATAGTTATAGCACTATCATTCCACTTTGTTATGATCGTGTTCAATGGAATCCTTGGGTTTGCTGTTATTTAGGGACCATTATTTAGAATTCCCAGCCAGAGTGTTCCAATGTCGCACCAAATTCCATTTGTAGTTAAAGTAGAATCATAGCACTATTATTGTGCAGTGTGAAAGGGCCTCCGGTCAGCTCCAGGGACCAGGGAAGTCGGACCCGGTACATATCCAGGATAGGCAGATGTCCCGACAAGGATAATAGCCTGTTGAGATATTTTATCGGGGGGAAGCAGAAAAGGTTGGAGGACACATGAGAGGAGACCTACTTTGGATGCTCCACTTCTAGGTGAAGTGAGAAAAGAAAGGTTCTTTGGAACTACAAACTGCTCAGCCATAAGAGTCTGCTGGAAATCGGTTTCTGATCTTGCCCTGTGTATTTGGAGGTCTTTTTTAAAGAGGCACAATGATGCAATGGAACTAGGTCTGCTGAGCTAGGTAGGAAGGAAATTACTGCATTTAATCCAAATATGCTGTTGCTGTTGTTGTGTGCCTTCAAGTTGTTTCGGATTTAAAGTGACGTTAGCATGGGGTTTTCTTGGTGTGATTTGTTCTGAGTGGGTTTGCCATTGCCTTCCCCTGAGGCTGAGAATGTGTGACTTGCCTAAGGTCACCCAGTGAGTTTCATGGCTGAGCTGGCCTTCATTACACCATTAGATTGTCATTGGCTGCAACTGCACTCCAGAAATAAAGGGGGTTGACACCACTTTGATGGCCATGGCCCCATGCTATGGAATCCTGGGATTTATCATGGTCCCAGAGCTCTCTGACAGAGAAGGCTAAACATCTCCCAAAACTAAAGACCTCAGAATTCCCTAGCATGGAGCCATGGCAGTTGAAGCTGTGTCAAATTGCATTATTTCTGCAGTGCAAGTGCATCCACCGACTACTGTTCAAGATCTATGGAGCCTTTGGTTACACACTGCAAAGCTGAAGAATGTTTTTGCCGACTTTGGCGCACCAGGTTAATTTATGACCTACGATGCAATCCAATTCACAGCAGCAGAATCCCAGTCAATCTAGATGTCCTGCGGCTTCCATCATACTAGCACTAGCCTCGCTGTGAAAGCAGAAGAGAGCACAGTACAGATTGCAAAGACAATCTTCGGAGAGATTCACATGTTGATATTTCGAGCGACAGGTCAACGCCAGCAAAAGCAACTAGATGCACTCTGGCAGAATTGGCAATAGGAAGTCAACTGAAAGCATCCATTCCAGGTCTGGAAAAGAATCTTATTTCAAAGTAGGCTGACCTGGAGAAGGTTGCCTCTCCAAATTACCAAAGGAAAAGAGGTGAGGAGCATTCCTCTAACAAATGCAACAGAGCGAAAGAAGCACTACATTTAGAAGCCGGGGCGGGCCAGAGACAGAGATAAAGGGAGCTCATATTAAACTTGACGGGAGAAAGGAAACGCGGCAAACGCTACCTACTGTAGAAGGATTAACTGGAACACCCAGATCATAGTCTGCCAAGATCAAAAGGGGAATCTCTTAACAGAAACCGACACTATCTTTTTCTGATTCTTGAGAAGGTACAACCACCAATTGTCTGGATAGTAACGGGAAAGGCAAGCCAATCTTCTGACACTCTGCCCGGACCATCCTGCAAACAATAGCAATTTGTCAATACCTGGAAGGAGCACCTTTTCTTATTTATGCCAGCCTTAGGGCAGCATGGTGTAGTGCTTTGAGTGCTGGACTACAACTCTGGAGATCAGGGTTTGGTTCCCTGCTTGGCCATGAAGACCCACTGGATGACTTTGGACAAGTCATACTCTCTCAGTCACAGAAAACCATGTGATTGGTTTGCCGTAGGGTTGTAATAAGTCTGGAATGTCTTGAAGGCACACAACAACAACAACAGGACTAAGATCCACTGGAGAGGCACTCCTCTGCATCCCACCAATGAAACCAATACATGAAGATCAATATTTGACTGTTGAGTTCAATCTACTAGTACACGTTATGCACGAAAAAGGTAGCATATCAATAAAGTGAATAAAACAATGTAAATAAATAATAATAATGACCATAAGTTGAACATGAGTCAACAGTGTGATGCGGCAGCTAACAAGGCCAATGCGATTTTAGGCTGCATCAATAGAAGTATAGTGTCTAGATCAAGGGAAGTAATAGTGCCACTCTATTCTGCTTTGGTCAGGCCTCACTTGGAATATTGTGTCCAGTTTTGGGCATCACAATTTAAAAAGGACATTGAGAAACTGGAGCGTGTCCAAAGGAGGGTGACTAAAATGGTGAAGGGTCTGAAAACCATGAATCCCTTTGAGGAACGACTTAGGGAGCTGGGGATGTTGAGCCTGGAGAAGAGAAGGTTAAGAGGTGATATGATAGCCCTGTTTAAATATTTGAAGGGATGTCATATTGAGGAGGGAGCAAGCCTGTTTTCTGCTGCTCCAGAGACTAGAACACAGAACAATTGATGCAAACTACAGGAAAAGAGATTCCAGCTCAACATTAGGAGGAACTTCCTGGCAGTAAGGGCTGTTCGACAGTGGAACAAACTCCCTCGGAGTGTAGTGGAGTCTCCTTCCTTGGAGGTCTTTAAGCAGAGGCTGGATGGCCATCTGTCAGGGATGCTTTGATTGAGATTTCCTGCATGGCAGAATGGGGTTGGACTGGATGGCCCTCGCGGTCTCTTCCAACTCTACGATTCCATGATTCTATGAGACAGTTGTAGATAAAAACACATTGCTAAAGGAATACATACACATAAAGACATTTTTGGCCCAGTCAGGGCCATTTTCAGACCAAGAGAGTATTGTGGCTTGTGTGTTGCCATAACCCTTGTTGGGGACGTATGGAAATGACGCGCAGTGTCCACCACGACCACCTGCAGAGTTCAACCATGTCGACAGGACGCCAAGAAGAAGGAATCTGTGAAGATGTCTTCAACTAATAATGACTCTTACAAGTCTTCACTCTAAACGAGGGCTTTAATCTTCCTTTGCAGTATTTACAACATAGATATACACAGTGTATTGGACATCCGTCTCTAATACACACTATTTACACCAACCAACAATAACAACACAACCTCTGAGGCAATCACATTAACACACAACCATCTCACATCCTCTCAGTAACAGACACAGCCTACTCATAGGCACCAACTGTCTCTCTGTCCTTCAGTGACAGTTGAGAACTGACAGTTGACAGTTGCATCAACATTCTGATGATGCCCTGTTTGAATGCTGACACATTAGCTGCCACTGGAGCTGTAAATTATCTGCACAACAGCTCCCCCTAGTGGCCACACCAATGTCATTTCCTGACAGAGAGGCCATCTTCCCCCAACAAGAAATGACCCACAAGTTGACTCTTTGCAATCTAAAAGGCCTAAATACTGCATTAAAATTACAGGAAAAGAGATTCCACCTCAACATTAGGAAGAACTTACTGATGGTAGGAGCTATTCAACAGTGGAGGACTCTGCCTCAAAAGATGGTGGAGTCTCTGTGTTTGGAGGCTTTTAAACAGAGGCCAGATGGCCCTGTTGGAAAGTGTTTTGTATTCCTGCATGGCAGAAGGTTGGTCTTCATGTATTGGTGGGATGCAGAGGAGAGCCTCTCCAATAATCTCAATCCTCCTCCTCCTCTTCTTGTTGTTGTGTGTCTTCAAGTCATTCCAGACTTATGGCAACCCTAAGGCAGACCAATCACATGGTTTTCTGGGGCTGACAGAGTATGATGACCCTTGGGGATCTCTTCCATCTCTATGGTTCTATGAAATTTGAGGGAGTCCTGGGGGCCACAGCCCAGAACTAGGACCCAGGACCTATGGACCATAGATCCATAGGCTTCTCTTTCCCTATGCCATCCTCCAGAGATTTGCAAGGTGGGATGGACAGCTCCTTTGCCTTGGAGGCCAATGCCAGCAGTTAGCTACCCCTCTAGCGCCAAGGGCATTAATGTGCCTGCAGCCTGGCTGAAGACCTCCGGAGGACGTGCGCGCCGAGCCTCAGAGCACAGCATCGATGACACCACCTTCCCGTCAAGGCTGCTTACGTGTTCGCCACAAAGTACACCATCCTTTCCAGTTCATTAGTACCTAATGTTATTAATGGCCTGCCTTTGCAAACGCACTGCCTCCCAACTGGCTGCTGTTTTAATTTTATATATCAACCTCGCTTCCCTATTTCCATAAGCAAACTGTGGAGGGAGGGAGGGAGAAGCAAACTCTCAATATTAATTAGGAGACATTTCATGTCCTTAAAAAAAAAAAGGGGGGGGGAGGAACAAACGCTTTGCATTTTATGGCTGGGCCAACGTGATTTATATAAGCAAGGAGCAGGGGGAGGAATTTCGGCAGCCTCTTGCACAGCATTCAATTATGTATATCAGGAAAAACAAGGATATCGTGCAGCTGCTTAATTAAGCCTCTAGGGTTTGGATAGGTGTTTTTCATTTAAAGCTACCTGGGTTTTCGACAAGTTAACAGCGCTACAAATACCATCTAAAACATGTGTTTCCAATTCCAGGCCACCTGAGTTCCACCAGTTGTTTCTCCTTTAACATCATCCCTTTTTTTCACCCACAGTGGCAGCGGATTCATCAGATTTAACCGGCTTGAACTAGGAGAAGAGCTCAGAAAAGTTACTTTTTAAAAGCCAATATAGTGCACCCTCCAAAATTCTTTTCCGGATTTGATTAATGCAAACCAAGTTCGAAGTGCAAAAGCTATTTGCACTTAGGTGCAAAACACACTGCAGAAATAATCCAGTTTAAGACCACTTTATTTTTCTCCCTTAATTTTTTATTATTATTAATAGTACAACCTACATAAAATAGTATTTAAAAATATATTTTGCATAGTATTCCACATACAATATGTAATAAATCACATAAATTATCCATTCTTAATTTCCTTATCTAAATCTCATTCATGTCTAAATCTTATTTGACACTGCTTTAACTGCCTTGGCTCAGTGCTAGGGAATCATGGGAATTGTAGTTTATTGTGGCCCCAGAGCTCTCTGATAGAGAAGGCTCTCACAAAACTACAGTTCCCAGAATCCCCTACCATTGATCCAGGGCAGTTAAAGCGGTCTCAAACTGGATTATTTCTGCAGTGTGTTTTGGACCTAAATGCGGAAAGGAGGGGCAAAATCCTGCCCTTCCCAGTCGACTCGGGCAAAAGCAACCTGCTGCATCCTCTCCCAGTTTGTCTGTTCTTCCCCTTGAATATAACTGGTGCCATCTTGACCACACTCCTATGTTGCTTGGCCACACCAGTTCCAGGTTTTACCTGTGAAAGGTATGTTATAATGATGCTACCCATCAGGCAATGGCCCCCCAATCTGTCCATAATTGCCCACCCCTTCTACCAAGAACATCTCTGGGAAGAGCTATTCCTCTGCTTCCTCTTGTATGCCACCGACTGGGACAGGCCTTTAACCTCTAAGCAGAGAGATGACAGACTGGCAAGAGATCTGCTGAAGCATGAAATTGGTTTAAAAATGATGAAGTGAAGATCTGGGTGGCTGAAAGGTTGTTGTTAGGAAGGACCCCCCTCCTCTCTGCAAGCATCCTTCAAGATTAAATCACATCTAGCAATCCTGAAAGCCAGCATTATCAAACTTCCTCGAAATCTGATCTGAGCCTCTTGGTTTTGGATGCTTTTTACTTCCTCTCCAACTTGCTGAGATTTCACTGTATCCTTTTACTTGTTAGAAACTGATGGAGATGGACATAGAGGAAGCCAATGGGGAATTAATACAAGGGTGGAGAGTAAAACACCCAAGAGACCCGATTTCCATTTCCTTCACACTTTGACAGGCCATTGCTAGCATCCGTTAAACACATCCAAGGGTAGCTGTGTTGGCTAGGTAGCAAAGAATAATGCTTTGTGGATTTTGGATGTTATTGTACTTTGCTAGCATCCGCCAGCGCTCACCTTTGCCTCTAGCTCTGTAAAGAAAGTGTAATTCCTCAGTTTCCCCAAAAAATATAAGATGAAAATATAAGTTGTTTTTATTATGTGCCTTTAAGTCAACTCTGATTTGCCGTGATGCTATCTATCCTAAGGATTTCCTGGCAAGATTTCATACCACTTTAACTTCCCTGGCTCCATGCTAGGGGATTCTGGGATGTGTAGTTTGGCGCAGGCACCAGAGCTAATATCTCGCAAAAGTACGACTATGACTCAGGTGACCAGGGTTCGAATCCTGGCTCAGTCATGTAAAACCATGTAAACCTTGGGCAAGTCACTCTCTCCCAGCTTCAGAGGTTGGCAATGGCAAACCTGTGAACAACTCTTGCCAAGTTGACTTGAAGGCATACAACAGCAATACATTATACAGGGCTATAGTCTGTCCTCCTGGATAATCCCTACAAAGTATTAAAGAATGCCTATCCACCTCGGTTTATGAGAATTCATAAACCCGCGAACTCAAATCCAGAATAAAAGAATACAAATTAGGCGCATTTGCATCACTTTTTCTTTAAATGCATAATGTATTCTCATCCACAGATGCTCTTTCTGGACCATTTTGCAGGAAAGACGTGGAAAGGCGGGAAAGCTTTTGTTCCAGTGAGCTATTTAGAACCTGAACTTTCGACAACAATTTGTATTTCTCTCTCGTTTTTCCACCGAACAATCCTCCGAAAGCTAAACCGGGGCGGGGAGGGAGAGAACGCACAACCCGTTGCAATTTAATCCGGCACCGCGAATGGATTTCTCTGTTTGTGATCATTACAAAAAAGGCACGCAATTTTCTACTTTCATCCGACGGCAATTACAAAACATTTAACGTTTTAACTGAACTGAAGCCGTAAAAGTTGCATCCTGTTAATTGCGGCTTAGGCTGCCCTCTCTTCCAAAAAATGAAAGGAATGGGATTGGAAAGCCCTTAAAATGAAACTCAGATGTCCAACCCTCAAATGTTATTGTACTTTCTTTCTTTTCTTTTCTTTTCTTTTTGCAGAGAAAGAGGTACATGAAAACGAAGATCTCTCTACTCCCAAGTCATAAGATATCATGGCTGGATGACCCCGAAACGGAGTCTTACAAGGCCCTTCTTTGGAGACGCTTATAAAAATGGCCCTGAGCTGCCATAATGGCATTTTATGGATGAGAGAACCCATAAAAGCCTTTATGATTAAACCCCAATTCCCCAGGGCATGAATGGGCACATCCCTTGGGATGTATAGTATCAGGATAAGGTTCCTGGCAGATGAGTCCAAAGCAGCAACAACATGCATTTTCTGCTTCTCCGTTTTTAAAGGCTTATGTATGAAAGCTCACTTCTGGGAATTAAAACAAGGAAGGAAGAACCAGGGGCCATCGAACACCCAGGATCCCATCTGTCAAAGAATAACTTCTGCAGTCCAGGCTCCATCAACCATTGAAATAATACAGTTTCATAGTTTTGTGTGGGTTTTTTGGACTATGTGGCCATGTTCTAGATGGATTTATTTCTGACGTTTTGCCATTTCGGACGTTTCTCTAAAGATGCCAGCTACAGACGCTGGCGAAACGTCAGGAATAAACTCATCTAGAAAATGGCCACATAGTCCAAAAAAACCACAAAAAACTATGTAAGCTGGCCATAAAAGCCTTTGCCTTCACAACACAGTTTCACACCACTTTAAATGCCCTGGCTCCATCCTACAGTATCCTGGGATTTGTAGTTTGGTGAGGTGCCAACACTTTGGCAAAAAAAGCTAAAAGACCTTGTAAAACTGTAAACCACAGGTTTCCATAGCATTTAACATCAAATTATTCTTTCTACAGTGTAGATGCCACCTTTGTCAAAGAATTCAAAGACATAGCTGTGTTAGTCTATAGAATCAGTATGTAAAATGGTCTTGCAGCACCTTTCAGACTCACTGAAAGAAAGAAGTTGGCAGTATCTGATCCCCAAGGAACGAGAGAGAAAGTGAGAGAGAGAAAAAATGAAATATCAAACCAAACTGGGAATGGGAAGCATGGTAGGTCTCATGTTTCGTTGAAATGATCAAATGGAGGTCCCTGCCTCCACTCCTCCTGCAAACTGAAGGTTCGAGAAGGTGCCTCCATTTCAAGGCAGACAGTGGCATCCTTGCTAAAACTTGGCTGGTTTATTTACGATGAAACAAACAGCAGCGTTCACAGCGAGGCTTGGCCTTTAAGAAAGAAAAGGAGGCCGGAGGCAAGAGATTCTAGGATGCCGTTCAAACGGCAGCCTTCTAATCAATAATGTAGTTGATTGTGATGTTTTTATCCTGATGCAGGGAATGGATTTTCAAAGAAATAAATCTTAGGTAGGCAACAAAATGTCTCCAGCCTCCTTTGGCCAATCAGGCATCACTCCAGAGCTAAGTACTTGATGGATAGCTGCCTGGACCATCCAAAATTCAGAAAGGTCTAGCAAGTCCTGAGAGGGCAATGTGGGGTTTCTCCCCCATCCAAAAACAAAGCTTGGAAATACTTGGAATGCATCACTTTTGGGGGTTAAGAGGATGTAACAACACTCTTTCCCATATTAACACAAATGCGAATGCGTTCCAGTTCCAGCGATGTTAAATGTGTATATGTCTGTTGACTTATGGTGACCCCATGAATTTCACAGAGTTTTCTTAGGCAAAAATATATATATATACTCAGAGGTGGTTTGCCATTTCCTTCCTCTGAAATAGAGCCCCAAGCACCTGGTATTCATTGGCGGTCTCCTGTCCAAGTATTAACCAGGGCTAACCCTGCTTAGCTTCCAAGATCTGAAGATATTTGGAGACTTTATGGTATTTAGTTTTGTGCGCCTTCAGGTTGTCCATCAACTTCAACTTATGGCAACCCCATGAATTTTTCATAGGGTCTTCTTAGACAAGGAATACTCAAGAGGTGGTTTGGCCTGTTCCTTCCTTTGAAATATTGCCTGAAGCACCTGGTATTCATTAGCGATCTCCCATCCAAGTGCTAACCAGAGCTGACCCTGTTTAGCTTCCTAGATCAGACAGGATCTGATGCCTTTAAGGTATGTGATGTTGAATAAGATTCAGTTATTACCTCTCAAATGTTGTATTTAAACCCTTTGTGGGGTCCTAGACAACCATTTTGGCCTTTCTCCCATTTTTAAAAGACAAACACAGGCAGCATGACCCATCCGATTCTTCCCATTTTGAAAAGTCCATGTAACAAGACAGCAACTATCATAGTTTTGCACAAGTTCCTCAAAAACCTGTCTTGCAAATGCAAGAAAACACTGGTAAGAAAATACCAGGCCGGCTTTAAGGTGAAGCGAAAAATGTTGTGGGTTTTCATTCTGACATATAAAACAGAGACAAGTGAGGATCTTTAAATACCATATACTTGTTATTTTTTATATGCGCGTCTCAAACGCAAGAGGAAAAGGCAGCTAAAACACGTTTTAAATAAATAATTGTCCGAAGCCTCGGGTTTAGTGCTAACATTTTCAAGACTGCCAACAAGACACTATACCTTTTGTTATTTTGCTTTTCTTTTTAGTAGGAAGGAGAAAAACCCACCTTTAAAACCGTGGCCCCAATATGAATAATAGATAAGAAGCATATCTGAGAGCACTGAAGTTCAAAAAACAGATAACCTTGGATTTAGCATCGTCTACGAAGTAATGAAACTCCGGAGTATTAGAAATTCATGCTTGCTACGGAGAAGAGGAAAAAATTAAATTGATCAGATGCAGCAACTCCGGTCCCTTAGTAGAAATGAACGTAAACAAGAAGCTGGGATGCAACGCCGGAGTGGATGTCTGACCATAATTTCCAGTGATTAGAGACTGGAAGTAAATGCAAAATAGCATCCCAGAGTGTCGAATTAGTGAGGAAAAAATATCATAAGCAATATTAAATGCATGTGTGCAGAGAAAGGGAGAGGATTCATAGATCTTTCAAGAAAACCTGTAGGGTTTGCTTTGGGAAAAAAAGAAAGCAAAACCGGTTGATCTGGATACTTGATGCAGTTCCTTCCTCTACAGAAGAGAGAGTGCATCCACACTGCAGAATTAATGCAGTTTGACATTGCTTTAACTGCCATGACTCAAAGCATTCTGGGTTTTGTAGTTTTGTGAGATGTTTCGCCTTCTGTCGGAGAGAGTTCTGGTGCCACAAAAAGCTACAAATCCCAAGATCCCATAGGATGGCACCTTTAACTCTTTAAAGGGAGAGATAAAGCACAGGTGCATTTGGGACATTCAAGGGCTCATTGCTCATGCGCTCTCGCCTGAAGTGCTGCTGTTCTCAACTGAAATAAAAACATGCTTGACATGCTTGATACTATCAACCATGATATTCGATGCAGATTATTACTACTACTATTATTATTATTTAAAATGGAAGAAGGAGAACCGCTGTACCAAGAAAGCCTGACACTCACAGTGTGCTATCAGAGGTTACTTTGCCTCTTATGCATATAAAAGGTGTAAAGCACCAACTTCAAGGGAGCTTTAGGCTGATGCAAGAGAGAGATAAATCCGAGCCTAGGCAGAGAGACCCAGATAAAGAGGGATATTTGAAGGTTGAAAGGAACAGGCCAGTATCTCTTAAATCCAAAGGATTATTTCTTGCAGCTGGTAAGAGTTTCTGACAAGCCGATTTTATCTTCCCGTTTGATGCACGAGAGGTGAATTTACATCTACTTACCGGAGAGTCTTGTTTTATGTCTAAAAGAATGGGCTTTGCCCACTCCTATAACTTCCTTTAAAAAAAGTGAACCAACTGTATTTACTTTGCAACAAAGCAGGTCATTAATCTGCCAGACATAGAATCCAAGATATGGGCTCCAAGTAGAGGTAGAGAGATATTGGATGCCAAGATATGCAACCCTTATATCAGCAATCCAACCCCGTTCTACAAATAAAGGTCACCGGCACACATTGGGCAGCATTAATCTAGCCTCCAAGACTCATGCTTTTTTGGAAACGCATTTTGCTTCCATGTCCAGTGGACCCTTTTTTGGGAACGTGTTCATCAGAAAAACACCTTAGACCTGCGAACTAGATGCGGCATGTGCCACCAAAAGACATGGCATTGGGTAGGTACCCATCTGGTTCACAAAATGCTATTACACAACTCCAGGTTGGCATGGAAGGGATATTTAGAACTTATTGTTCATTGTTGCTGTTCTTGTTGTGTGCCTTGAAGTCATCTCTGACTTATGGCAACCCTAGAGCAAACCTATCACATGGTTTTCTGGGGCTGAGCGTGACTTGCTAACGTCAACAAATGGGTTTTGGTGGATGTATTCGAACCTTGGTCTCCAGACTCGTAGTTCAACACTCAAACCACTTCACCGCACTGGCTCTCCTAGAAGAATATTCCGTGAGATCAAAACATGAGATCAATCGCCTGCTTTCCTAAGATCTGTGAGCATCAGAGACCACTTGCTCCCACATTTGAGTCTAGATGTGCGAGTTATGGGGGTCATTTTGCTGTCTTAGAGTGGATTTTTCGTTTTCAAAGCTTCTAGAACAGGGAGAGAAAGGTGGTTTCTGAGCGGTAGGGAATCTTTTGTATAATAAACCTCTGCTATGTAAGATTTTTCGGTCTTAACTATGCCTTTGATCTTGGCCCCAGGAGGGATAGAAGCATGCTCCCAGCCTGCAGAAGCCCACCACAATTGCAATGAATCCTAGCTTCCATCAGCCCAAGGGCATGTCAAATCTCCTCGGCTGTAAACCACTGGCTGCATAACATCAATCACTAATAAAGTCTTCTTTCACACCAATGGCTTTGCCACGTCGTGATCCCCTTCAAATATATTTTGGTGTGGTGACCCTCATCAAGCATTGATTCATTACAACCAGGTCGAACTGTTTGTCCATCTGGCCTTCTGCTCTTACTGGCAGCTCTCCTGTTATAAAGAGCCCAGCCAGACTTCAGGAAAGCGATTTTCTTCCTGCTTGTGATGAGAAATTTTTCGAAAACCACTTATTTTTATTCAAAGCCTGCTTGCAGTTCAGGACCTGTTCTGTGCAAAATATGTAGATGGTTAAATTGCATGGAAGAGAACAAATTTTGGACACAATTAAGTCTCCAGTTACAGCATTTTCTATGCAGGAAATATTAGAAATACAGTGGGAGCTTGGTATCCACTGAGGTTTTGTCCCAGGATCCACCATGGATACCAAAATCCATGGATGTTCAAGTCCCATTAAATCAATGGATAGTAAAATGGTGTCCCTTGTATAAAATGCCAAAATCAAGGGGTGTGTGTGTGTATGGAATATTTTCATGCAGTGGGTGTATGAATCAGTGGATAAAGAATCAGTGGGTGCAGAGGGCCAACTTTCTGCAAATTTTGCACAGAAGAAATCCTGAACTGTGAAGCCTCTTGTTGATCCAGGGTTCTTCTAATTAGCTTCTCTCAACCCTTACAAAACATTTTTTAAAATTATTTTCCACTGTTCTTTCCACCCCTATGAAAGTGGTGGAAATCTCAGTGCATCACCTACAAACAATCTGCATTCACACGTGTTGCTTGCAAAAAGTTGGGGTGAAGCACAGTCAAACAGGGGTTCATCTGGTAAGATGAGGATTCCCTTCTGGGTTTTAGCTTGACTGGTGCTGGATATCATGGGCAAAATGAGTTCAGCACTGTGGATAGCTCCTTCAATTGTTGGATTTCCCTGTGTCCGGCTCTTGCCACACATAGAGCATAAAGAAACTCTTATGAAGCACCCCAAAGACCTAATGTGGATGTATGAAGTTGCACCAGAACACACCCATCATAAGAGTGAAGAAATCCATCTTCTCATCACGCCGACAGCCCTTTCTAACAAAAGGCGCAGTTAGAAGAGTGTTAAGGGATAACTAATCTCCCTTAAGCGAACTTAATATCCTGTGAGCCTGAGTTACCAAACTGAATATAATCCTTGTTATTTTCTGTCTCATAAGAAGCATTCCCAATAAATTTGCAACAGAGGTTCGACTCAGTGTCAGAAAATTATCTTATTTCATGCCTCTGCAGGGCCATTGATTTTCTGTAATGTTCAGGAGAACCAAAAATGCACCAGGAAAAACAATGCTGACATTCCGGTCTGTGATGGCGTATGGAGTAGTGTTGGTGGATTGTATGGGAAAACCTCTGGGGGGGGATTGCAACCCAAAAGTAGACCAGGTCTGCCCTTGAATCCAAAGCCCTTACCTCTGGAATAGGGAAAGGCTAAACCAAAACACATTTTTGCCCAATTCCATGTTAAATGTTGGTGATTTTTGTCCCAAAACCAT
Source organism: Sceloporus undulatus (assembly GCF_019175285.1). Taxonomy (NCBI): domain Eukaryota; kingdom Metazoa; phylum Chordata; class Lepidosauria; order Squamata; family Phrynosomatidae; genus Sceloporus; species Sceloporus undulatus. The sequence continues at coordinate 32,140,669 of NC_056528.1, forward strand.
ACCCTAAGTCCCCAAATGCCCATAAACTTTCAAAAGACCCCTTCCATAATCCACACAGAGTTCACAAAATCCTTATTTTAGCTGTTTCTCCTCCAACATGATGGCAGGAAGTAATGCAACATCTTCATGCAAAAGTAAGACTTGCCTCTAGTTTTTTGTGGGTTTTTCGGGCCATGTGGCCATGTTCCAGTCAGTGTTTGGGGCCGACTCTGGAGTTGGAACATGGCTGCAAAGCCCGGAAAACCCACCAAAAAACCCTATAGGTCTTGCTTCTGGTGTGATGACACAGGAAGAAGCTGAGCCATGGAAATGAAAACACAAGGCCATCTCTCCTCCTTGCAAGCCTGTAGAGCCATGTCAAATACAGCAGAATAATGGAAGAGCAGCCTTGGTAAAGCTTTGAATGGGAGAAATGTTGCCTTCTCAAAATTCCTCTTTCTGATTGTGTTCTGGAAGGAAACTTGTTTTTTCTTAAGATGGAAGAACAAGGACTATACACCTCTTGGGTCAAAATCCTCTCCAGCAAAGAAAACAATTAGGGATGGAGATAGAGAATGAGAACGAGAGAGAGAACGAATGGATCACTGCTTTTATCAGGCATGGTGTAGTTATGCATTTGCCTAACATCTGTAAGTATATCAAGTCCATTGCAGTAGCTAAAAAAGCACCAAATTCTTAAGTCTAGTTGCCTAAAGCCAGTGGCCAAAATAACCAGATCCCATCTCATCTCATAAGCTAAGTAGGGTCAGGCCTCTTTTCCTGCAGCTCGAATCCATCGCTCCATTGTGTTCCAATTTCTGGAGCAGCAGAAAACAAGCTTGCTCCATCCTCAATATGGCATCCCTTCAAATATTTAAACAGGGCTATCATGTCATCCCTTAACCTTCTTTTCTACAGGCTAAACATCCCCAGCTCCCTAAGCTGTTCTTCTTAGGGTTTGGTGGTTTGCAGACCTTTCGCCATTTTGGTTCCCTTCCTTTGGACATGCTCCAGTATGACAATATAATTCTTGAATTGTGGTGCCCAGAACTGAACGCAATATTCCAGATGAGGTCCAACCAAAGCAGAATAAAGTAGTACTACAGTGGGCCCTTCCCTTACATGGGGATTCATTCCATTGCAAACAATGTGGCTCGTGCTCATGGTGCAGGGCAGTGCATGCGCCATGGGCATCCCCACTATTTCTTTCATTGTCGTGCAGCTTCAGCGTAAGCTCGAAGCTGCATATGGCACAGGCGCACTATATTTACTTCTCTCAGTCTATATACTCCTATTTGTTTGCACACACCACCGAACATGAAAGTCAAATATGGATTCCATTCCCATCTCCTCCATAAAGCTCAGCTTTGTGAAACTTTTAGGAGCCAGACTCAGTTTCCTTGCCTCTCTTTCCACTCCGTTTGCAGGGAGAGGAGCAATGTAATAGAAACAGAGGCCACTAAGAACCGTCTGCCATGGCTGTGAGGTGCGGAAACAACTGCGAGGAAGAAAATAACCCTCAGCAGGCCATGGCTATGTCTTGCCTTCCGAACCGGCTTTGTCATTCCCTTGTCCTTGAAGACAAGGGGATTTTATTTTATTTTTTAATCATGTCTGGAGCACAGTCAGAAGAGATGCGATGCATTATTTACTACCACATGCAGAGGGGAGAAATGATGCTCAGAGGCACAATGCCTGCCTTCCAGAGTCGGCCCCAAACACCGACTACTTTTAATGCATGCCAATGCTTCCCCGGAGTTTGGGAAGGGAAGAGTTAGCAAGTAATGCATTTATTTATGCTATGCATTGAAATGTTTATTTCCCACCCTTACATCTAAATATCCCAGGGTGATGCGCGATAAAATCCACTTGACCAATTTAAAATGCTCTAAAGAATAGAAGCGGTTTTTAAAAACTAAAAACATGTAAAATACGCCAACGTGTTAAAACTGGTTAGAAGAGCACCTTTTTTTTAAATGGAAATGTTTAATGTAGTTACCCATATAAAGTTATGTTTTGTTTTGTAATGAGGATGGGAGCCAGTATGGTATAGTGGTTTGAATGTTGGACTCCAGGAAACCAGGATTCAAATCCATGGAAAGCCACATGGAAACTTTCTCTCTGAAGATGTACTTCATCAGAACTACATCTGAGTTATACCTGTCCAGGTATTCGGAGGCAGTGGAGTCCATAAAAGAAGAAAAACTCTGCTTTGCAAGAGATATTTACCTGTGAATCAGCAGTTGGGTTAATTCATTATTCAGGAGGCTTGTTATTTACAGCGTATTACAGGTTGGTAAATTATTTACGCACGCCTGGCTCTTGTCGACGCATGTTTCTCTCCCTCAAGAAAAGAATAAACCTTTATCATCTCTCTTGGTGGGAGAAAGTTCCAGTCAGAGGTAGGATGTATAATGCGCGAGCAGCTGCTCTATTCCTTTTCTGTGTCTGTATGTGACCAATGTTCCTTTACAGATATCAGATGAGTGCAAAGAATATTCGTAATTATTCATTCTTCCATACTGCGCAATTATAACACTATCATTCCAGTTTAGCTGCCCATGGCTGCATCCCAAGGAATCCTAGGGCTGGGAGACTGGAGAGACAGGAGAACTCTCTGGCTGAGAACACGGAGGCTGCAGAAATAATCCGGTTCAACACCACTTTAATTTTCATGGCTCAATGCTATGGAATCCTAGAGTTTGTAATTTGTTGGGGCACCAGAGCTCTCTAACAAAGACGACTAAGGCCCCATACACACAGGCCAAAATAAAGCTGCTTCTGGTCACTTTGGAGGTATGCTGTTTAAATGGTGCATGCGCCTTAAGAGACCGTAAGCCCCGCCAAAGCCACGATCCAGTCCTAAGGAATGGAGCTCAGCTTTGGCGCAGCTTCAGGACTATTAGGACGCATGCATCATTTAAACAGCATATCTCCACAGTGACCCAAAGCAGCTTTATTTTGGCAGTCTGTATGGAGCCTAAATGTCCAAAAAACTAACATTTCGAGGCTAGCTCCCTGAGCCTGAAACGTGAACCAGCCCCAGATGCAAAGCACGTCCCCAGTTTTGGGAAGAAGTGATTGCGGAGGGTGACAAAATTGTGGAGGGCGACAAAATGCATGATCGTATAAACATCTGGATCGATATGTAGGATCAGAAGAGCAACAGCAGAGTGCAAATGCGAGGCAAGGATGCACAACCATGACGTGAACCTTTCCTCGCCTCTCTCCAAAAAACAAGGCCTTTTTACTGTTGTTGTCGGAAGAGTTTTACAGCCCCAGAGTTTTCCCTTCCAGTTTATTTCTCTCTCTCTCTCTCTCTCTCTCTCTCTCTCTGTTTTATGATTAAGTAGCTTCTTTTAGCCTTAATTAATGGCTGGAGATGGAACTCTTGAAGGCTGTTTTCTGTAATTGCTGCCCAAGTTTACGATATAATAAATAGGATGCAATATCAATAATTATTATTGAACACTCTGTCAGCTCCAAGGGCAGCTGCTGACAGTTATACGGGTCTGTCAGGCAAACGGGGTGGGCTACCCAATGGCCCCTCGAGTCCTCGGCAATTTTGAGAGGTGATAAACATATTCAACAAGAGCAACAGAAAATGTGGTCCATAAAAATAAAAAGGCTGCTTTCTTTTCAGAGGAAGGAGGAAACTCCCAATGACTGGATGGATGGATGGATGGATGGGAAAAGATGTAGATGTTTCCGGTTGGTGGCCTTCCAGTCTTCGCCAATAAACCATGTCTTAACCAGACATTTTAAACCAGCTTGGGATGGCTTCAGATATATTCATCTCATCTGACTGTTTCAACAAAAAGCGGGTTATAAATAAAAGTTTTTATTATTATTTATCTCGACCCGGATCAAGCCAGTCTGGGTCACAGCACAATATGGGAGAAGAAGAGGGAGCTTGACACCAATTTAACTGCCCTGCTCTGCTGTGGTGCCATAACAAACTACAAATCCCAGGATCCCATAGTAGCTAAAGTGGTGTCAAAGTGGATTATTGCTGCAGTGCGGATGTAGAATATGCAGGGAGGCGGAGGCTGAGGATTTGCAACTTTCCCTCTTATTCAACCAGACAAAATGTCATCCACAGAGACTTCGCAAGTGAAACCTGTCACTTTTCAACGCAGGGCTGCCGACCACCAAAGCAAGTGACATCTTGCTGTCACGCATTAACGCCGCACCTGCCGAGCGGGACTCAAGGAGGCGCCTGTGAATGCAAAGGCACCCTGCCTGGAGAGCCAAAGGAGGGTGAAAGAGCTGCTTTCAGCTTGTCAACCAGCTCCGAGGGGTGTCTTCAGAGAAGAAGGCAATCCATCTATGCTTTCAGGAGGGGAAAACATTGCAAACATTTTACGCATACAAACTATCAGAAAAGCACAAATCCAGTGACTATTCCTTTCTTGCATGTTACAGCTACAGTGGGCCAAAACACACTGCAGAAATAATCCAGTTTGACATCGATATAACTGCCCCGGCTCAGGGAATCCTGGGAATTGTAGTTTATGGCGGCACCAGAGCAAGTCCCTGATAGGGAATGCTCAATGTCTCACAAAACTACAGTTCCCTGAATTCCCTAGCATTGAGCCAGGGCAGTTAAAGTGGTGTCAAAGGGAATTATTTCTGCAGAGTGCTTTGGCCCTTAGTTAAGCAGATGGGAGGGATAGTATGTGTTTGGAAGAGGGACTTTTTTGGACTGTAGTTCCCAGAATCCACAAGCCCAAGTCCCCCAAAAAAGAACCATCCTAAGCTTTGCTGATTATCTATTATACACAGAACTGATGTTGTCACATCCATTGCTTGTTCCAGCAATTGTCGCTGAAGCTGACACACCAGATGACCACAAAAAATGGCATTTCTAGGTCTGCTTCCTTAATGGAGATTTATCACATTAGGGCCAATGTAAGTGAATGGGAGAATCACGCTATAACGATATTTCCGCACAGTTTCGCAATTACAAAATAGCACCAGAACAAAAACGAAAGAGGCACGCACTTACGTTCCGCATACCAAAATCAATCTCGTTGCTGTATCATTTGTGTATCATTAGTTTAAAGTTCTGCGCATGCGTTCTTTTACCTGTTATATCACGACTGCGCATTTTCTGGAAAAAAGGTTCCATCTCTAACAGAACTATGCCAAATTTCAATGTTTAAGAACAGAATTCCTATCCAGTTTAAATAAAAACATGTGCTATATAGAGAAATAAGATGGGAATCGGTATGAGAACGATCCTACAAGTGGCATGGATGTGTATCTAGCAAACAGGAGCCTGGGAAACGAAAACGACGTGAGGTCCATGATAGCGCTATTATATCGTTATTTGCTTCCGCGCCTCTGCAATAACGTGAATGGAACAATGTTGACAGATCATTCAAGGGGTTTACTCATTAATAAAAATTTACAGGACAATTACGGGTTCTGGCCAGGAGAAGTACTGGATGACCGCGACGTCGTGTGAAAATCTTACCACAATTGCGATATGATGATTACAGCATTCTGTTTCTCTTCTGTTTTATAACTTCGTGTCCCATGTCTCTGCAGCCTTGCATTGCATGTTCTCAGCTGCTGGCCTCCTTGGTTGGATCCGTGACAGTCGGCAGCTAACCTTGTCAAGGAGAAGGTGAAGCTCACAGGGGCGATGGAGGAGTGCAAAGCAGAAGAGAGGCGAGACACAGCTGGGAAGTGACAGGCCTGACATCTTGTCGGATGCCTGGCACTGAGTACGTCTCCTCATCTGATGGCTATCAGGGGCTTAACCGGTGTCCTTCCACATATCGGTGCAACCGGATGCTTCTAAGCCTTCACCAGGAAAGACAGAAGCCTAGAGAAGGTGGCTTGGACAAGGGTTTGGTGTCATTCACGCTCACGCTTTAGATTTCTTTGTTTGTGATCAAATTTCTCCAGCCGGCATTGTGTATAGGAAAAGAGACTCCTGCAGACGCTCCAAAGGCATCGACGAAGCAATGGTAATTTTTCAAGGAAAATGATGACAAAGAAGTTCGAGACTGCAGGACAGGGGACTGATGGACAAAGATTTTGGGGAAGGAGAAGAGGTCAAGTGTTCTGTGCCAGAACTGGGTGTCCTTCCAAGCTTCCACAGATGTCTTTAACTGCAAAGGACTGACATGCATTGAGTGGCTCCATGCAATGAAATCCTGGGATCTGTAGTTTGTTGCGGCACCAGAGATCTCTGACAGAGAAGGCTAAACATCTCGCTACACTGAAAATTCAAAAATCCCATAGCATTGAGCCACGGCAGCAAAAGCTGTGTCAAACTGCATCATTTCCGCCTTGCAGATTGGACCTAGGATCCTTTTGCTGCACTAGTCCAGCAGTTGCACTTTATTCCCTCTGTTTGGACACAGAAACCCAATGGACAAGTCACACTCTCTCAGCCTTAGAGGAAAGCAATGGCAACCTCCTCTAAATGACTCTTGCCAAGAAAACTCCAGGAAAAAGAGTCAGCAGGCATAGCATCCTATGGAATAAGAAATTGTTGTTCCCTCTTGCCCTCCAAATATTGCTATATGTCCCATCGCCCTCTTAGCCCACCTTGAGTAAAAGGCCTCCTAGATTATATCAGGGAGCAAGTGGTCTGGATGTTGGACTAGGAGCCTGGAAACCTGGGTTTGAATCCTGGCTCAGTCTGGAAACATACTGGGTAACCTTGGGCAAGTCACACTCTCTCAGTCTCAGAGACAAAGAATGGCAAAACCCCGCAATAGGTTTGCCTTAGAGTTGCCATACGTCAACAACAAAATGATGCTCGGTTTTGCCATTTTAATTTATTTCTCTTAATGTCTCCTGCCTTTCTGACTGCCCCAGAATATCACCGTTTTGCAGAATCTGGAAACACACCATTTGGGCTGCCATGTTGCACAAACATTATTTCTCCATCCATTTATAAAAAACTGTAAAAGCAAACACTAATTTTTACCCTGATTGTTAATGGGCCTCCTCTTTAAAATAATCACTTGTAATTTGTGAAACGTTTATTCCTTCCAGCGACGCTCTTGTCGTTTTCCTTTGTTTCAGTCATTTTTTAAAAACAAACACAGGGAATGGTTTTACCCACCTCCCCTCCCAGCGTTCTGCAAAAAACACAAGGAAATACATTCCTTTTAGCATGCGCTGCACTTGAAAAGGTTAGAGTGGCCTTTTGAAATGCCACATGCTGTGCGCTGCGCATAGTGCTAATGACTCCGAGGATGTACAGGTATTCTCAGATATGTCTTAACCTTTGAAAAATGGAGCCCTCATTGTCTTACCCTCATAAGCAGTTTGTTCACCCGGTGTCATTTATCTCCTGACAAACGTCACCCGGGTAGAATATTTGTGTGGGATAGAAAAACCTGCTTGGTTTTTCTTGTCAGTCGAAGCGAACATGGTTGCTTGGAAAATTGCAAGGTACTAATTCCTTCCATCAGAGAAGATGAATACTGGTACTTGGCGATGCGCAGATCAGCAAAGCTTCCTTTTCGATTCCCAATTGTTTAGGAATAACCTGATCAAATTGACTCCTACCCACCTTACATGGAAAACAGCCAAGGAAATGCTCACATCCATCCACAAAGTGCACAGTTAAAGCAGTCTGATACCACTTTAACAAGCTTCAACACCAACCTATGCAATGCTGGGATTTGTAGTTTGAAGCGGAGAAAGATGTCCATGGGCTTGGGCATCCTCTCAGCCTCAGGGGAAGGCAATGGCAACCTTTTATTAAATTTCCATCTTAAAAGTTTCCATTTTTAACATTTCCATAATTTTTAAATTTTCATTTTAATTGTCGTTTTTGTTAATTTTTAAATTGTACTGTGTTTTTAGATTGTCAGCCACATTGGGTCCCAAATTTGGGTAAAAAGTGGAATACCAATAAATATTATAAGAGTAATAACCTCCTCTGAACAAACATTGCCAAGAAAATCCCATGAGTTGCTATAGGTTTGCCATAAGTCGGAAACAACTTGAAGGCACACAAGAACAACAACTATGTGATAAGGCCCTATGAGGTGTTGTATCTTCGAAAAAATGTCTTTATTTGTGTTGCCTTCCATACTCATCAAGACCCCTTTCCAATTCATTTGCTTGGGAATATTTATTTTCTCCACCTTCCGACCCACTTTTTATCAGCTGCCCAGACGCTCACCAAACCCAACTTACAAAAATCTTGGGGGCAAAGGAAGGGAGAAAAAGAAATCAATAAGAAATCAACTATGATTAATGCTGTTTGACAATTTTTTCACATTAATCACATTTCCGCGCTCTGAAGCATGCAAAGCGGAAAAATCCATACTCATAAAAGTGTAATTGGGAACATTCTTTCTACTTACACAGAGAATGGGGTGGCATGGGAAGAGAGGCTGCCCAGAATCACAAATCAGGGAAATCACCTAGATGAACCCAAATAATGTTTCTTTGTTCAAAAGTCCAAGTATGTCGGGCAAGGAACCAGGCATCAGAATGCCATCTGAAATGGCTGCCTCCAGTTGCTGCCTTGTGAAATGCTTGAGTTGGGCTCAGTGCCATTTTAAATCTAAGCTGAATTTAACAGTAGACGCACACTGATAATGCTGAAGCAACATCGCCATGATGAGAAGCGACTGTGACAAAAGAAGGGAAGCTCAGACAACCACTAAGGATAATAAAAGGGAAGAAGGAAGGGAGAGAAAAGAAAAGATATATGGCAAGACCTCATCAAGGAGCTACAACCGATTCTGGAGAACACCACAGCCCTTGCACACAAGCTTTGGGATGCAAGCCTTTATTGGCCTCCAGACAACCTCCAGATTTTAAACATCTACTCGCTCACATCACAAGATACACAAAAACGGATGGTAACACAGGGATAAGACCCTGCCACGGACCCAGATCTGTTCCCACATCTTCTTTGGGAGCAATACTCCAGAGGCCAATAACATCACTCACAACAGCAGAGGTGCATTTACTTGCTCTTCCTCCAGTGACATATATGCCATCCCAGCCATTTTGGCCAATTTTCAGCCAATTTCTTCTTGCGGAGGTGTTTTCAGGTGGTTTGGGAACTCTAGGGAGAGACCAAACTGTGGCATTTGTAGGCGATTTTAGACATTTTTCATCAATCTGGGGACAAAGTGATTGCCTGAAAATCATCCTGAAACGATCCAGCTATAGTTTGTTGCAGATGTTTGCAGCTTGCTCTATCGATTTATTCTGACTTGTCCGGAACTAAATTCCACTGACAAGGATACGTTCCAGCATGGCTAACCTATTGCAATATATCTATATCTGTATCTATATAGATATCTGTGTAGATATAGATATATATTTCAGTAGTCTTTTGTTCCGGGTGGAATTGCCAAATCAATACTTTCTTTTCCATATGGAGAAACTCTGCTCCAGGATATGCTGGCTACACTTATTAATATTCTAAGCCTTCCCAAGTATCTCTCACACTGAAGAAGCAGAATTTGGTCTCAGAAGAGGATGCCAGAAGCCAAAGCGATTGCTTTTCTGCCTGACATGGGCATACATTACTGGAGTACCTCACTCTCTATTGGGGGGTAAGCAAACTCTAGATATGGGATCCAGGGTCCAATTTTAGATGTCCTTGACCCACCATGATGAACATCAGTTCTCCTGCCCCAAAACAAAACTAGAAGTCAACTTCAGGTTTTGTAAAGGTCCTTTGAGATGGTGAAACAAAAAAGCATGAGGAGGCTGTCCCTAGTTTTCAAGCAGAATCACATCTTTGGAAGTCTTTCTTGGACATTTTGGGAGATGGCTGATCTAGAGGTTGCCCAAACGGTCAGCAGCCAGCTGAAGAAGTAGGCTCAAGTCTACAAAAGCTGACACTACCCGCTTCTTTCTTGCAGTTAATCTCAAATAATAAACTCCCTTTGCATACTGATTTTCCAGACTAAGGACTTCATCGCACACATTTTTGCCCTAGATCTGGGCATGGGCAGGCGGAAGCTTTCCGGCGGAGCAAAATCATGCGGCTGATCCCTGTTCAGGGACAGCTTACAGCTGGGCAATGACATGGGGATGGCTTGAGAATAGTATGGCATGGGATAAAATGTGTTTTCACTTGGCCATGCACATCCCCTGCCCATGCCCAGATTGGTGTGTGTGCGATAAGGTCCATCCTTGGGTAGGTATTTGAATCCCACCCTTCTGGAATACACTCAAGCACTTTAGCTAGCCTCCCAGAATGTACTACCTAGAGTAATTCCTACAAAACATGGAGTTATCATCCCAAAGCAAAGGAGAAACCAATCACCTTTGGGTCGCTCTGCTCTGGGTTTTAGTACAAACTGTAAAAGGACTATCCAAACTGCTGAATGCATTCGAAAGTTCAGCACTTTGAGCAGATCCTTTAAAGTTTGGACTAGAATCACATCAGAATCACTTCTCTTGACTGACCTGGGAACCAGTAGGCACCACTGCCCCAGTCTGTAATCTGGATTTTTCAGCCTATCAGAGCACAGGAGGCTGCCTTTTCCTGTCCAGGCCACACCCCAAACAATGACATCACAGCCACATCTTCTGGCCTCCTGCATCCTTCTCACCAATGTTCATAAACCATGCCCCTTAATGGCGCATCTGGCTGCTCCTTCCCTGATTCCTTGCAGCCACATTACATGGATTTGCAGGGTCTATTGCATAAAAGATTTACTGCTTAATTAATAACTTCACTGTGAGCAATTAAAGGTGTGTTGGGAAGGAGATAATACATTTTTTTTTCTGCATGAAAGCATCCGTTTTTCCTTCAGCGAACAGTCGACTGCGTACAGTAATTAAACAAATGTTCAGTGTGACGTGCCGTGCTCCTCCAACAGCCACGTTGGCTCTCTCGCGGCTGAAATTTTACTCTCTTCGTCCCCAGAAATGTAAAATAAAAATGTGAAAAGAAAGGCACCTTTGTTCCTATTAAGCTTTGCCACAGCTCAGCCATAAAAATCCTCCAGTGATCTTGGCAAGTCCCACTCTCTCCACCTTAGCCAAAGGCAACTGCAAGCCTCTCCTAACTAAGCCTCTCCAATGGGAGCCAGTAAGGTCCCATGGTTTGAGTAACGGACTAAGATTCCTGGAGACCAGGGTTCAAATCCTTGATCACTTGGATCCTTGGGTGGCCACGGGCAAGTCACACTCTCTCAGTCTCAGAACAAGCACCTTCACAACAAATCTTGCCAAGAAAGCCTTAGAAAGATGGGTCATCGTCTGTCAGAGTCAATGTGAAAACTCATAGGAATGACAACATTAATAGATGCAGTGTGTCCAAATAAAATATTATTCTTTGAAGCATCATCAGTAGCCTCCCCTGGATCTGATACATAGATACATAGATGTATCTGCATCAATACAGAAAACACATTTCAACTCCCCACCTCCATGCCTTTCTTGCTTGATTTTTTCTCAGAACAAAAGCTTTGGCATTCTTCTAGAGGCAAGAAGGTAACCACAGGAAACTAATGGGTCAATCCCATAATTAAGACACAAATGGTGCCCTGGGATCTCCAGTGGTGGCTGGTGGGTTCTGGGTCAGTGGAATAGTCAGTCTGTTCCAAATTCTATGCCAAATGCAAAAGGAGCTAGCCAAGGTGCTGGACTCTCTACATCAAGGGTAATATCTTGGAGAGATTTTCTTTAACAGCTAAAACCTGGAACAGTGAGTCCAGAGCAGCTCTCCAAGTTGCCTGACTGAACAAAACAGGGGAAATACATGCATAACCTACATCACTGGGCTGTCATATGGGAAAAACAGGAGGAAAAAGCAATATATACCCCTCTGAACATGTTGGTTGAAACAGTGGAGTCAACAAGTGGGAGGTAACAATGGAGCTGGGATGGTCAACTGCTAGAATAGAGCTTGCAAATGTTCCTTCTCTGGACTGTAACTCTCAGAATCCCCAGCCAAAATGGCCACAACAACTCAAAATCAGTCTATCTGGCCACTACATTCCCTAGCAAGAATGGCTACTGCTTCTCCAAGAACCCTTCCAGCCAGCATGGCTACTAAAACTCTCTAATCCCTTGAGGAATCATGGCCACTACAACTCTCAGAATCCCCACCCAGCATGCTCTACACTACTTCCAAAATCTGTCAACCGTCGTAGTCACTACAATTGCCAGGATCCCCCACCCAGCATGGCTACTACAACTCCCAATATGAGGAATCATGGCTCATAGCCACATTTTCTGGGGGATTCTACAAGGAGTAGAGTCATATTAGGTGTCAAATTCCCACTCATCCAAAGAGAGAGAAGGAAGGAAGGAAGGAAATTGACTTTCTTGAACTCTGCACTAAGTCTATTGCATGCCAACAACCCAAGGCCCTACAATGATCTCCTTGCAAAGGCCAAACCCAGCTCCCCACTTCTGGCCTTTCATCATCATCATCATCATCATCATCATCATCATCATCATCATCATCATCACCACCACCACAATAATAATAATAATAATAATAATAATAATAATAATAATTTATTTCTCCAAAAGGGCCCCCAATCCAGCTGGCTTCCTACCCCTGGCTGCCCATCTAAACACAAGCCGAGCCCAAGGGCTTGTTCCTGTAGCGACCCTGCAGAGCCGCGTTGACCATTGCCGACTTCCCATCTTTTATCATGTGCTCTATGTTTGCTCATGGCTTTGCGCAGCTTTATTGGAGATCACTTAACGTGCCCTTGAGCACCGAGGAGGAGGGGAGGGCAGAGAAGTTCATTTATTTAAAACCACAGAGGGCTGCGGGGAGGCTGGAGCCAAGCCAGGGAGAGGACCGCGCGGAAGAGCCACTGGTCCAAGATGACCTTCCAAAGGCCAGCTGCAAAAAGGGCAAGCAGGGAGGCTAAGGAGGCAGAGAGACACTCTTCGGCTCTCAGCAAGGCAGCCCACAATATAAAATTACAATTAGCTCTCCCTATGCACAGCTTTATTTATTTTTTAATCCATGGATTCAAGCATCCATGGCTTGAAAAATATTTTTAAAATATCTACATTCCCAAAAGCAAAGCTTGATTTTGCCATTTTATATAAGGGGCACCATTTTACTATGCCACTGTGTTTACTATGACCTGAGCATCCATGGATTTTGGGATCCATGGAGGGCCCTGGTGCAGATGCAGCCTATGTGCCTTTTCTTTTCATTCTTTGGCATGGAGCAATTCTTGAACTGTGAATAATCATCAAAAACTACCGTTTTTAATGACTTCCTTGCAGTGAGAAGAAAAATGGCACAATTATTTGTTCTTGCCTGCGGGAACAAAATTTACAAAGACTTATATCCCTATTTTTTTTTAACAGTTCCTTCTGTTAGTTTGAATGCTGTTCTCTATCCTTTTGTGATCGTTGTGGTCGAATCCTGTTTGAATCCTACATTCATTCCTGGATGCGCTGCAGAAATAATCTGGTTTCACACCACTTTAACTACCATGGCTCAATGCTATGGCATTCTGGGAAGGGTAGTTTGTGAGGGCACTTTCACAGCATTGAGCCACGGACGTTAAAGTGGTCTCAAACCGGATTATTTCTGCAGTGAGGATGCCAAGCATTAATTCCCAGGCTTTCACTCTCCCTCCTGCCCTGGAGTTTGCTCCTATGGAATGAGCATCCTTTGCACCCTGGTTCCTACTGTAACAGAATAGGCCCAGTCAAAGGTTTTGTTCAAGGGGGATCATTTTACGGCACGTACAAAATGAAGGCTGCACATTCAGCCTGGGTAAACAAACACAGCATCATTTGTGACTTAATCAAAGTTTAATGAGGGAATGTGGTTAATTCAGCCTTGGCATGGCCTCTTTCCAGAAAGCATCGAGGTCAAAAATCAAAGGAAAGCAGCAAGCCGACAGCAAAGATGAACTGATGTGTGCATTGTGTGTTGCGGGAGGGGGGACGCCAATTGCTCACTCAGCACTGTATATTGAAGATCAGATGGGGAAAGCCAAAGCAAGGGGATATACCAAGCCTTATGGAGAACGTTTTAGGGAGCTGGGGACGTTTAGTTTGGAGAAGAGAGGACCGAAGGTGCATCCACACTGTAGAGATCATGCAGTTTGGCACCACTTTCACTGCCATGGCTCAACACTATGGAATCCTGAGCACTGCGCTTTTTGTGAGCTCTTTGAAAGATGCTCCTGGAGATTTTCAGGAAAGGCAACTGACCTCTTTTGGGAGCTACAACAAGGACAAGAGAGGCTGAGGGTCACAAAATCATCAAAAATTGAAGATGGCTTCAGGTTACCCACCCCTCTTTATTCTATCTCTCAAATAAGTTGCATTCAGCCATCATCTTTCCTCAGCTGTGCCATTTTGCCATGGCTGCATCCATGCTGCAGAAATAATCCATGCTGCAGAAATAACTACATCACGGCTCAACGCTATCGAAATCTGGGGAATATAGTTTGTTGTGGCACCAGAACTCTCTGTTAAGAAAGGCAAATATCTCACAAAACTGGCATTCCCAGAATTCCAGAACATTGAGCCACGGCAGTTAAAGGGGCATCAAACCGGATTATTTCTGCAGTGCAGATGCAGCCTGTGTAGGAAAGAAAATGGGATGGGAATGGAGAAATTCAGAAAGTAAGATTTACTCCCACATTCATAGGGCACAAGAGATGTCTAACAGAGCCATACTCAAGACAGTATAAGTTGGTTTACTAATATTAATACATTTCTGCACACAAAATGGCATAAAGGACGATTTCTCTCTCTGAGGTGCTCCTGAATGAAAGCAAAATCCATGGATGGGGAACATGTGGCCCACCAGATGTTGCTGGACTACAGCTCCCATCATCCCTAATCCACAGTGAGGAAAGATGGAAGCTGTAACCTGACATCCAGAGGACCACACGCTCCCCAATTCTTCCTATAGCTCAGTCTTTCCCTGCAACTTGACAGCATCAAGACACACTGGGCTACAAAAACCATCATCCCCAGCAGGATGGGCATGATAACCAGGCACGCTGGGCAATGCAATCCAATGCCCCTGGAGAAACAGTCTAGTAGTTGGGGTAATGGCAACTAACTAGCTGAGGAGGTTGTTTAATGGGGTGGGGGATGACGCACTTTCAAATGACTTTTTAATTCACTTGTCATTTTAATATAATAATCTGTTTAAATGGGTTTTTAATACTTCACCTTAATATGGTTTCTCAGTTGTATCTGTTTTTTAATTATATTGTGGCCTACTTGAAGTCCCTGTTTTGGGACAAAGATGCAGCATTAATAAAAGGAAGGAAGGAAGGAAGGAATTAAGAAAATCAAGGCTGCTGACAATGGATGCTGGGATCAATAGTTGAAGAAATCTACTGAAGGGGGAACATAGGAATTGTAGTCCCATGCTGCAAGGAGACACACATCAAGTTGGGGAAAACCTTGGGGCTTTGGGCTTTGCATCTTCCTGTTCTTTCTAACTGAATGCAATTCTCCTACACTTTTATTAGCCTTCACAGAGAGACCCTTTAAAACCCCACACGTTCCATTATCCACGTCATGTTCAGCTCATTAACATGGTTTTGTTCAAAAAATGCACTCGAAACATCCATTTAATTACTTGTGGCCCCATCAAAACTAGAATATTAGCCTGTTGGTGCTAATGAGAAAAATGCTGGATGCTCCTTCATTATCGCCGACGTTATACAATTCTTTTTCCGCTCCCTCGCTCTCTGTTTTAAAAAAGTCACTCCCAGATAGCACTAAACTCTGCATTTCCAGACTGGCATTGGTCTTGGCAGGGAATAATTAATCCTCTGCCCAACCCACCCAATTTTGCAATTAGTCATCCTTGCGCTTGTTTCTTTTTTCGGCTGCAAATATACTTGGTCTTAACACGCCTGCATTAATTCTCATGCCCCGTCTTGCTTTACAAGTTGGAGGGGGGAATATAAGTTTCTCATCACCTGGAGAGGTTTAAAAAAGAAGGAAAATCATTCCATCCCTTCCCTGGATTCCTTTGTAAATTTTGCATCTAATTCAAGGGCCGACTAAAATTAGCACAATAAAATTATTGTTTTGACAGGCCCGGCATCAAAGAATGGATTTGTACTTGGCAAACTCACAGCATCGGCCCATTCCTTCCCTGGATTCCTTTTGCAAATTTTGCATCTGATTTAGCTGTCGACTAAAATTAGGAGGATCAAATGACGGTTTTGACAGGGCCTAACACTGAGGAATGGAGCCCTGCCTTACTCTTTCCCTGGGTTCTTTTGTAAATTTTTGCACCCGATTCAACCACCGACTAAAAATAGAAGGATAAGAATGATGGTTTTGACAAGCCCTTGTGTCAAAAATGGGCTCTGCACCTTGCAAACTCACAAAATCGGTCCATTCTTTCCCTGGATTCTTTTGCATCCCATTTAAACCTCGACTAAAATTAGCAGGATATGATGATTTTGACACGGTCCAAACATTAAAGGATGGATGTGCAAATCTCAAGCAAAAACACACCATGTCCCCTGTTCCAACTGTGTCCAATCGGTGGACGATGGTGATGCAACCTTTTTCTCTTCCTGGCCTTCTTTTGCAAGCTGTCAAGAGAAACCTCCTGTTCTCCGCTCTGCGATTAAACAAAAATGCCATGTTTGATGTTCTCCCACTTCATTGCTGCTGTTTTTTTAAATGCAACATCAGAGCATGGTCAAATGGCAAAAGCTATTAATGAGGAAGAAGATGCAAGCTAGGAGAAGCTGCAGCAGTTTGCTTTTGCCCGAACCGACAGGGAAGAACAAGATTCTGCTTAATCCTCACTACATTGCTGGGTTAACTGAGTTAACTGAGTGCAAACTACTCCTCTCTACCCTGCTAAGCTGAGTGCAAACTACTATTGCTCTTTGAACTCAATCTGCAGCGATAGAAGTAAGCTGAGGGCAAAGCAGGGAAATGAGAGAAGAGAAGAGAGAAAATGGGGACATTTTCAAAGGAGCTGAGAAACGGGACAGCGGAGGATTAACTCAGACTCTTCCTGCCGAATCTGGACAGTTGTAGGGTTTGGCCTTTTTGTTGTGAATCGATAAATAGCAGTCCCAGCAGCAAACTATGAAAAAGGATATCACAAAGCAGCCTCTATTAAAAAAATCTTTCCCCACAATTGACCCCCTTTTCTCCTAATGGAGAGTACAGCCGTGAAATATTGGTCCATACAATTAAACTTCACAGGAAAAAGCATTTAAGCACTTAGGGCCATCCGCAAGCAAAGCAAGCAAGGAAGCCGCTTTTCTAAAAGGCCTTCAATGCTCTCACACTGGGGCGATCAAAAACGCCCAGGAGCCCTTGCACAACGACGGACGCAACAATCAGGCTGAAATATGACTTTTTAATAGAAAGAGGCTGCACTGAGCCTGGAAAGCAGAATTTGTCCGTCTCTTTCAAATGCCATCCCTTTCCCACAAAGCCACCTCAAGCATCTTTGTGAAGATGCCACAGCTGGCTCCCAGCCCTGGAACAAAGCGGGCAAAGGGCTAACAATAACACTAAAAGCAAGAGCTGGGAAAGCCAATTTTAGAAGATGGAGAACGCGATAAAAGTGTGTTTATTTAATAAACCCCACTGAGGTCTGCATTGCAAGCCTGCCAGCTTCACACACCTTTTACCAATAGGTCCTTCCTCAAAACGAATAGAAAAATAAAGGGACGGAGATCAGTTATTACTAAGCAGCTTTTTAAATTATTTGTCGATATAATATAATCATCAATATCCATCCACATAATAATCATCTATTGCATAGTGGTTTGAGCGTTGGACTACCAACTCTGGAGACCAGAGTTCAATTCCTGGCTCGGCCATGTAAACCCACTGAGGAGTTTATCACACTGGGGCTAATTTCGGCCTTAAAGAGAAATTAAAGAGCATTTAAGGCATCCCGCAAATAAAGAGAAAAATTGTGAGTAATTGTGCAAATAAAGCGATATCAGAAATGCATTGTCACTGAAGTCCTGAAAATAAAAGGATGCATGTTAATGCTTCTTTGTGACCACTTTAATGGCGGGTTTTGTGTGACGTCACGTGAAATCGTTTCGCGTAATTACGTGATTTTTCTGGGATATTCACGGGATAAACTCCCGATCTCCTTCATGTGATAAACTCCTGATTAACCTTGGACAAGTCACATACTCTCAGCCTCAGTGGAAGGCAATGGCAACCCTCCGCTAAACAAATCTTGCCAAGACAAACCCCACAATAGGGTTGCCATAAGTCAGAAATGACCTGAAGGCACACAACATATTTTAAAATTTAAATTATTCCGCCTTCCTCTCTCATTCCACACATTGCAGGGTTTATTTTTAGGGGCTTTTCCATGTCTAAGGAGTTTATCAGACAAGGGGAATTGGAAGTATAATCCGATGGCAATCTGAACACAATCATAGGATTTAACATTATTGCGTGATAACCCACTACACGCAAATTCGGGCAATGGGAAGTCAGTCCGAGCGCAATCATGTGGTTTCACGTTATTGCGTGATAGACCACCACACACAAATCTGGGCAATGGCATGCTATTTTGGGGCAATGGGAAGCCAGTTCGAATGCAATGCGCATTCACGTAACTGCGCTAAACTAGCGACTTTAAGTGAATGCATTCTGGCCCCACTTTCTTTTCATTCAAATAAGAGAAGTTCCTCCCATTTGATAAACTCCTAATAGAACATTTGGCAAATATCCTTATCTATCATTCCACCTTTCTTGTTAGAAGTAAGGGCAAGAACCCCTGATGGAATAAAGCAGAGATCGCGTATTATTCAGAAAACATGGAAGACTAAGTCCCAGGTTTTTATTATGACTACACCAATCCACCAATTCTTCCAATCTGGTGCCTTCCAATTGCATTTGACTACAACTCCTAACATCCCCAGCCACTGGCCATAATAGTATACAGCAGTCCCTTGATATCTCCTGGGGTTTGGTTCCACCTGTGGATACTAAAATCCATGGGTGCTCAAATCCCATGACATACAATGGCCTAGTGAAATGGTGTCCCTTATATAAAAATGGCAACATCAAGGTTGGCTTTTTGGAATTTATACCTTTTACCAAATATATTTCAAGCCATTGATGATCGAATCCACAGATAAGGCAAGCTGACTGCATTTGGGAAGCAGACGATCGCAGGGTGTGCTGGCTGCAGGGGTTGAAATAACAGGGCAGGTACGCTTTAAAATACATCAGTAAAATGATATCCTGGAGATAGGACAAAGCTTTCCCGTAAACTCCAATTATCGGTCAGCGCATGGACCCTTTGAAGTGTTGACAAGGCACCCAGAATGCCAATGTCACCCTTTTGATCTTGTTAATGAAGGGAATTGATGGGGAGGCTGCAAAAACTGGGTGTAGTGCATGCATTAAAGCAACTTAACCAAATGTTCCTTTCAAAGGCAATGCAGTTAAAAGCTACCATGGAGGGAAATAATAAAAGAAAGGGGGAGGGACCATTTGGAAGAATTTCAAAATGTCCTCCATCTTTCACCATGACTAAAAAACATGAATTGACATTTATATGGGGAGATCAGACATCCTCCATTTTCAGGACGTATCCTACATTTCAACCTTCTGTCCAGGAGGAATTCCAAAACTTCAATTTTGAGCATGACGCTGAAGCATGTATTTACATTTCTATGGGTGTTTCGAGCTTTTATTTGGTCACGTCTGCCATTCTTCTTGCCTGCCCTCCTTTGCAGCGAGGCCATCAAGTCATCCTGGGTCTTTCTCTTCTAATACAATATATTTACAATAAATTGTTTCAAAAACTGATAATAAATGCATACGTTTAAACGCATCTGGGTTTATTTCCACCTGGCAGCTACCTTCTCACTGATCAGCCTTGGTTTGCTCTCAGCATCAGCATTTTCCAGGAAGATCATGAATCAATGGCGCTTTCCTTATAAGAATAATCCGCTTGGCGTTTTCCTTAATTAACTTGTAGCGCTGGCTTGCGTCACGCCAATTCCCTTTTTTGAGAAGAAGAACTCTTGCAAACCTTCTCTTCCTCTCTCTTAAAAAGCATATGTTCCTTCTGTTGCATCTCTTCCAGATGGCAACTTCCCTTTTGTCTTAATTTAGCCACACTCCTTTGACAAAGAGAACAGCCCATTGATTTCTTTTAAAACAACACCCATTAACAGCATTGGGTGCCAGAGGAAGAAGGCTGGGATTTTATATGCAGCTCTTCAGTATTGATTTCTTGCCTTTGGTTTTCCCTTTCTCCGCCATCACTTTCCTAGGTCTGTCCATCCAGAGATGCGGTGTTTTCGGTAATAAATTTGAAACACGGGGTTTAAGGATGTTCTAGTTTTTCTAGGGCTGTGATGAAAGCAAAGTATGGGGTTTTGTCCGGTTTAGCTAAATCTGTTTGGGAGATTTTAACATTTTGCAATACATTGGGGCATTCTTTTTGCAAGTGATAGGACTAACAATATGATGATGATGATGATGATGATGATGATGATGATGATGATGATGATGATGATGATGATGATGATGTGGGCCTTCAAGCCATCTCCGACTTATGGAGACCCTAAGGTGAACCTATGATAGAGTTTCGCTCGTCAAATTGCTTCAGAGGGTTTTGCCATTGCCTTCTTTTGAGGCTGAGAGAGTGTGACTTGTCCAAAGTCATCCAGCAAGTTTCCATGTCCAAGCAGAGATTCGAACCCTGGTCTCCACGGCTGTAGCCCAACGCTCAAAGTACTGCAAAACACTGGCTCTCCGTTGATAAAAAAACAGCACCTCTTTTTGTCATTTGAGCAACCAACAGGTCTCTTCCAGGAGACTGAGTGGTTGGCTCAAGATTTAGCATGGCTTCCTGGGATGTTCAGGTGACTCTCATCCCTAGGATAAGATAAATTTCAATAGCAATAAAGCGCAAGGCCTATCCATTCCTGGGGCCCAGTTTTTATGGCTGTCTGTGGGAGGCATCCCCAATGAACAGTTCCTTAATTAACTGCTCTGTAATTAATTATAGGCAGACCTCCACTGTAACAAAAATAATTATCCTCATTGGAAAGATATGGGGGTGGAATACAGGTTGATATACAAATCTATAAAAGTACAAGTCTACAAAAAACCTGTGCAATGCATGACTTTCCAAGCATTCTGGATTTTAGGGGGACAGAGGAAATGTCGCTGCTCTTGTGACACCCAGCACCATTTTTGT
>NC_056528.1:32161790-32180684 GCF_019175285.1 Sceloporus undulatus
ACAACATGAAAACATCCACAAGTAAGAAAGGCTGGAAGGCGTGAGACTGGAGAAGAATCTATGAATGGTGGGTCAAGACAGTACATTGATCCTTGCCCTCCCAAGCATTTCTGGCTCTGCCCAGCAAACCTGAAGATAATAATATTGTATCACTTCTTAACCTTCTCTTACCCAGGCAAAACATAGCCAGCTCCAAAAGCCACTTCTCAGAGGGTTCGGTGGTTTCCAGACCCATCACCATTTTGGTCTCCCTCCTCTGGACACACTCCAGCTGCTCATCATCGTTTCTGAATTGTGGTGCCCAGAATCACCTTGAGTACCACTATTAGAAAAGGTGGGGAATAAATGAATTATTATTATTATTATTATTATTACATTGTTGTTGTTGTTGTTACTACTATTATTAATTTCCCAGCAATTTCTTTCTCTTCATAGAAAACAACTATGGCTCAAATGGTGAGAGGTGCTCTACAAGCAGTTCCCAAAGCATGCACAACATTACTGTAGGTAGGATCACAACAGCACAATTACTAAAGGCAAAATACTTAGAATGTGTGACTGAATTCTTCATAGAATCCTAAAGTTGGAAGAGACTCCAAGGGCCATCCAATCCAACTGCATTCTGCCATGCAGGAAGTCACAGTCAAAGCACTCCCTGTGACAGATGGCCATCCAGCCTCTGTTCAAAAACCTCCAAAGAAGCAAACTCCACCAACTTCCAAGGCAGCATCTTCCACTGTCAAACAGCTGTTACCATCAGGACGTTCTTCCTAATGTTGAGGTGGAATCTCTTTTCCTGTAGTTTGCATCCATTGCTCCAGGTCCTAGTCTCTGGAGCAGCAGAAAACAAGCTTGTTCCATCTTCAATATGACATTCCTTCCAATTTTTAAACATGGCTATCATGTCACCCCTTAACCATCTCTTCTCCGGGCTAAACATACCCAGCTCCCTAAGCATCATAAGGCATAGTTTCCAGACCCTTCACCATTATGGTTGTCCTCCTCTGGACATGCTCCAGCTTCTCAACATCCTTCTTGAATTGTTGTGCCCAGAACTGGACACAATATTCCAGGTGATGTCTCACCAAAGCAAAATAGTCTGGTACTATTACTTTCCCCAATCTAGACACTATACTTCTATTGGCCCAACAGAATACCGACCATCGAGGGTCCAAGTCACCTGGTCTATGAAACTAGTAACAATGGTTCACACACCAGATCTAAATCCAGTCCTCTACAAACTCAACATCCTGAAAAACATTCCCCCCCCCCCCCCCACTGGACAAGACCAAGAGAACACTGGTGTTTCCATGTTTATGGTAGATTTAATTTCAGAGACTGAACAGACCCACAAATCAATTCTTCTAAAGGTGCAGAAGGCATTTTATTAATCTTGCAAGGCTTTTTCCTTGCTCAGATGGCCAAAATGTTGCCGCGCTCGACACGCCAGATCCCCGTCTGTTTGTTTCTCTTCTGTTGGCATCAGGCTCCCCAAAAGCCATTTGTGCTCACTGCCTACACTTCACAGCAATTGTGCACATTGTGCACGCACATAAAGGGAAGCGTTACATTTTGTTTTTTAAAAACCCTTTCTATTTGCTATTGACAAAAGCTGTTGAACCACGCTGCTCCTTCTTCTTTCACAGAGAGGGCTGGAAGAAAATAGGAAAGCTTGTACCAGAAGAGCGAGGCTTGAAGAGACAACCTGTTCAGCGTTTGTATTGTTTGGAGAACATGACACGCAAGGCACAGAACATGTTCAGAAATCCATGGAGATGGGGAGACGGAGGAGATTCCCAACTTGTAAGAAAGACCTGCTTTAAAATTGGAGACTGGAAAATGTTACTTTGGCCGGCTGGAGGATTCTGGAAGTGTCCAGTCTGCTGAAAGTGACTTTTCCAATTTTTAAAAGCTGGATAAAGCAGGTTTCCTACATCCACTAGTTTTCAATCCATTCTCAGGACCTTTTCAAAGTGTCATCAATAACTCTGAAAACACTACATGGCTTGTATCACCTGGAGAAACCATCCTTCTCCCCTGAATAAATCTTACCAAGAAAACCCTGTACCAGGTTTGCCTTAGGATCATTGTAAACTGGAGACCTTACTTGAAAACACACACCAACAACAAATCGGTTCATGTCATACACTTTTTTAAAAAATGCACCAAATTCCACACCTGGTTGTCATGCCATTTCTAATAATATTCATATTTTTTCAGGCAATTTGAAAACAGAACAAGAACTCTTGCCAGGAAAACTCCAAGATACGTGCACCTTAGGGTGGGCATAAGTTGGAAACAACTTGAAGGCACACAAGAACAACAACAGTGGTTCAGTGTGTGCATGTTCATGTTTCTGCCAATGAATAATATGGGGTATGGCAATCCAAGGTTGGTTAGAATCATTAGAAGCCCATTGATATGGTGGGATAGCTGTACTATGAATTTTTGACTAGTGTGTCTAACTGCCTTGAGTCCCATAACAGGGAAAAGAAGGGATGATGATGACGATGATGATAATGAGCATCATCATCTCCTCCTTGAGGACAGTGTGTCCTTGGTCTGCCATTTTGCTCACCATCCCAGAACCCGAAAGGAGGAGACCTTCTGCTCCAGATCCTTTTCTATCCTGGCTGAATGATGGCCAGGGAGACCAGCCATATGCTCCATCCTCAGCCATCCATCATCCAGACAGATCACTGTTCCCAAAGAAAGCAGAGCTGGCATGCCGCTGAAATCTGTTTCAGATTGAGGGCAGCCCATGCATGCATACTTCAAGATTGCAAAAGAATAAACATAAAAATCAAATTGCTAGGGGCCTACCTTCAGTCGGGTTTTGCAATTACTGTATGATTATTTTTTTCAAAGCATGGACTTGTTTGTTGGTGGGTGGTTTTAAAAATATATATAAGATCCCTGCCCTGTGCAAGGCTGGTTAAATATTTCAAATTCCTAAACACCCACCCACGAATTTCCAGCCAACTAAGAGACCAGCTGCCTGGGCCCATCCATATTCATCCTCTGAGTGTCTAAACATCCCAAATGCAAGCAGGTAGCTTTTGTGAGTACAAAAGGGACTCCTAGCCAGGCTTTTCCAATGAAGGGGGGGGGAGAGGAAAGTGAACAGCTGGGGCCATTAATTCAGTTGCATTTTAACAATTCCTGGGGAGGGAGAAGAGGTGGAAACCTCTATCGTTATATAATAGTGCAATTGGCTAATTTATGTAAAACGGTTGCTGTCGCCTTTGGAAATTTTTACCCACAATTACTTTTCAGCTGCACAGGATCAAATCTCCTCCTCTCTCATACAACACACAACCAAGGGTGCACATGTTCCAACCATCCCATAGCAGTTTCAAAGGGGGACATTTCAAACAAGCGAACGGCAAAGAAGCAACCCAACATTCAATGAAAGGATTCAACAGTTGCACAGGCCAAAAAAGGCTTTTTGGGAGGTGAAAGCAAGTCACACTCTCTCAGCCTCAGGGAATGGCAATGGCAACCCCCCCCCCGATGAAACTTGCCAAGAAAACCCTATGATAGGGTCATGATGTAAAGGCAAGCAACACACACTGTAGGCCCTCCCCATACATGGGAGATCGATGGATTCTCTATCCATGCTCAACCCCCATTTTTTTTAATGGGGGAGTGTTCCCACATTCAGCAGCTTAACCTTCCATGTAAAGTTAAAGCCACAAAAAGCACACCCATGTATGGCACATGCACACTGTATAATACATCAGGGATGGGAAAAGTTACTTTTGGAAACTACACTGCCCCCAAAATCCCTCAACCAGCCCCTGGATTCCCCTACATTAGGGATAGACAAATCAGGATTTATCTGTCCTGGTTCACCAAACACCTAAACTGGGTAGCTGGGAGGGAACTACCGACAGATAATGCAAACAGAGGCAACGAATTTCAAGCAGCTCAAAAGTGTCCTTGCCTGTGAGTTCTTCAAGAGAAAGGCGTGGGTCAAGCAGTCTGAGTCAAAGGGGGCAACAGGAATTGAGAGCAACATGGTCCAAGGGCCAAAGAAGTCTGGATATCTCAGGAAAGCAGGAGTCTAATAATAGGAACGCTGGCCAAGAAACAGAGTTGCTTCCAGCAACTCCTTAGGCCAACTCAGCTCTTAACAAGCCTGAGCCCAGCTGGTTCCAATCAGAGTTTGATTGCTGCTTGGCCTTTAGCCTGGCTGAACATCTTAGCTCTCCCTTTAGTTGGATCCTTTTCTTCCTCCTCCTTGATGGAGGCTTTAAAAGCCCAGCTAGGTCCTCTGCCTCATCAGCTGCAGGTGAGCCTTGCCCTGGTCCTGCTGGCAGAGGCTGCAGTTCAACAAGAGGAGCTGGCTGGAGCTCTGCAATAAAGAGGGCTGGCTGCTTTCCAAAAGGGAATGTTGTTCCCTGGTTGGAAGCCTTGCTTGGGTCCCTTCCTCAGCCTCCACATCATACTCTTCCTCCAGGTCCCAGTCCTGCAACTCCTGCCCCCTGACACTATTTGGAAACTACATCAATTTAATAAACTGTTCAATCTCTTCTGAGAGACAGCAGGGTGCTGTGTTTCAAGTGCTGGACCAAGACTCCAGGAGATCAGGGTTCGAATCCCTGCTCACCCAGAAACCCTTGGATGTATATGGGTTTATGCACCTTCAAGTCACATTTCAACTTATGGTAACCGCAAGAAGTTCACTGGCTTATTTGGTAAGGAATACTCAGAGGTGGTTTTGCCATTCTCTTCCTCTGAAATAGAGCCTGCAGCACCTGGTATTCATGGGCGGTCTCCCATCTGAGGACTAACCAGGACTGGCTCTGGTTAGCTTCCAAGATCACATGGGATCTTGCAGTAGTTTCTGGCTTATGGGGAGCCTAAGGCTAACTTATCATGGGGTTTTCTTGGCAAAATTTGTTCACAGGGGGTTTGCCATTGCCTTTCTCTGAGGCTGATAGAGAATAGCTTGCTCAGGGTCACCCAGTGGGCTTCACGGACAAGATCTCACTGCAAGCTATTGTTTGGTTAAGCATGGGTTAGCATCATGTGTCACATTGCTTGTCATACTGACAGTGCCAGTACCCACACCAGTTCCTAGAGTGGTAGAATTCAAAGATATAGCCATGTTAGTCTGCAGAATCAGTATGTAGAAATATCTTGTGGCACCTTGGAGACTCACCGAAAGAAAGAAATTGGCAGCATGAGCTTTCATAGACATATGTCTACTTTCTCAGATACATCTGCAGAAGTAGATTGAAGTCTACGAAAACTCCTGCTGCCAACTTCTTTCTTTCAGTGAGTCTCAAAGGTGCTACAAGATCTCTCTACCTACCAGTTCCTATTTAACGTAGGTGTACTCACCTGGGTCCTTGCCAGGATTAAACAGGGCACCTGGACCATATGTAGGCCCAGGATGTATGTGGCCTTTGCCCACAATTGCTATATATATCTAGCTGAAGTTCCAAGACTGACTTCCATGCAGCTCCATGCCCATAAAACCTATTTCCAAGATATCATACGATTCTCTATCATTTTGCTGCAATGATTTAACACAGCTGTCATTTTTGAAACCATCTCCTTGCATGAGTTTCTGGAGACACAGCGCCAACCTTCCAAAATTGGCAGAAAAGAAAAGAAAGTTCCTGCCACAGATGGAGTCCTCTCTACAGTGCGTTAACTTTGCCATTTCCGTGTAAAGCTGGCGTGATCTCCGCGAGTTAATCTGAGTGGCTGCTGTGTTGACGGCCTGCCTTCAGTATTACAGTTACTGGAGGAACCGGAATTAATGCAAGGGATGGTGCATGAGGCCTCATCCATTTGATGTAAATCAATGCATTGCACATTTAAATTGCTCCACTTTCTTTCAGGAAAGTACATTGAAGTGATTCATTAGGCACTGCAGTGTTCGCAAGAAACAGGGACAATGCTCTTTGCTGCGCTGGAGCATCTCTGCTAGTCAAATTTAAAAAGCAATCAAGTCTACTAATACCTTCTTCTTGTAGCCATTTACATCAGCAGCGAACACATTCTTTGACAATTCTGATTTAAATGAACGAAGGGCAAATTAACCGCAGCGAATGCACATCAGGAGCCCCAGCAAAACTTCAATGGCTGCCAATATCTTATTTATTCCCAACGCCCGCCTATCCTTCACCCAAGTTCCAAAACGATATTTGATCATTTAATAGAGCATGCTGCCAAGATCAGAACAGATCACAAGTCATAAATATGAATCTCCCCTGTAGCTCTGATGGATTTCGACACTTTTGCAAGCAATCATTTACTGCAATATTTTAAAATTTACAATGTCCCAGGAAAGCAGCGGAGAGAGAGAGTGTGCGCGCGCATCTCCTGATGTACAGAAAAACCTGTTTTAACCCAGCCAGAATGTGGAAAGCATTGCTTATGCACAGAAATCAGGTGTTTCTAAGTAATGACAGGTATGAGTGACAGATCGGATGAAATGAAACATAATGAACAAGTCATGCTATCTTGGAGCAGCCAGCGACTTCTCGCCATATCACAGCCTCTGTGTTTACCTGTGTATATAGATGCCAACCATTCTGGAGTTTTTATCACTGTACTGATGCAGCTGCTTTCTCAATGTCTGGCTATATAATTAATTTTGGAATCCAAAGCATGAAAAAGGAGAAAATAGGCACCCAATCCAATAAGTTTCAAATGCAGGAAAGAGATTCTGACCAAATATTGGAAAGCCAACCTGATGGGAACAGCATTTCAACAGTGGAATGGGGTTACCTCCATGGTTCCCAAGCTCTGGTTCTCTAGATGTTTTGGACTTCAACTCCCATTATTCCTGACCATTGGCCAAGCTGGCTGAGGCTTCTGGAATCCATGTTTCAGCCTTGAAGTCCCAAACACCTGAAGGACCAATGTTTGGGAACCACTGGATTGCCTCATTGAGCAGTAACTTCTCTTTTGTCAGAGGGTTTTCAGGAGAAGTTAGATGGCCACCTCTCAGGGATACTTTCACACTGGGTCCCTGCACTGGCAGAGAGTTGGACTACATGACCTCCAGGGTTCCTTCCAATTCTATGATTCAATCCAACAAATACTCAGTATGTCTCGTTGGCTGTATTTTTGCTGCATGGTCAACATGTTTGTTTACCCCTCAATATAATAGCTTCTCTTCAGTCTCAGCAGCTCTAAAGTGCTCAAAAATAATGGCCGAGATTTTACATAATGGTCTTCGATGTGTAACTTTATGAATCCTTAGCTGCGTTGCAGAGGCATAACAAAATCCTGTTAGTGAATTGCAAGGATATGTATCAGGGCAAGAGTGCTCTGGTGAACATCGGGAATGTCTGATGCACATTGGGCTTTTCTGATTGGTTTTTAGCACTCCAGTTGTACCCCAGAACTTCTTAGACAGTGTCAAGATGTGCAGTGGGAAGCACCCCAATGCACACTGCTGGCCATTGTCCACTGGCCCAAGGTGAATGAGTCACTCCACAATTGTGCAATGGAGGCACTGTAGCCTCTGGATGAATACAGATTAGGAAGAACTTCCTGACAGTAAGAGCTGTTTGACAGTGGAAGAGTGGTGAAGTCTCCTTCTTTGGAGGCTTTCAAACAGAGGCTGGATGGCTATCTGTCACCAGGAGTGCTTTGATTGCATTTTCCTGTCTGTCAGAAGAGGGTTGGACCATATGGCCCTTGGTGTCTCTTCCAACTTTCTGATTCTATGATTCTATGCAATTGCACAAACCACCCTCCAAACCTCCCCAAGAGGCAACCAGGAGTGATGAGGCACCTCACTTCCAGTTGTCCAAAATGGCAGCCCAAATGGCACGCCCCAGCCTGCTTGGCTCCACATTGGGCCACGTTTCCGGTGGTGCAAGTCTGCAGGCTCCAAAGCAAGTCTATTCTTGCTCTCCCTGATAAAAGACAGCATGCCAAGCCTCTGGGAATTATAACCAGGTTTTAAGGAAGCACCTTCCCTTCCACTCCCAATGGAATTCTGTTTCCATTCTAAAAGGATCCTTCACTCCACGAAAGTTCACTGCAGCGTATTATATCATCACCAACTGTGGGGCAGGATTTAAACAGGGCAAGGTTGGTCAACTGTTGAGAGAGCAGCCTTTTTAAAAAGTTATTTTTCAAAGGCCACATTTGGCCCAAGGGGTATACTTCACCCACTCCAAAAGGAAGACCAACACCCAAATGTTTCCCCCCAAAAATACTATTTTCATCTAACAGCCATAGGAAGTTATGCTATGTCATTTCCGGGTGTTATTTTGGAAAGAATAGATGCAAAAACAGTGGTATTTGCTTTGAGAGTTGGTATGTTTTTGGCATGATCCACACACATCACCTGGATTGCCACTTTCCCTCCTGTGACATGAAACCATCCATCAACATCCCATTGCTAGTTTAATTATATATTTAAAGCATTAATCTAGGATAGGAATTGTAAAGCTTTCTCTGTTCAAAACCCCTAAACTATCTTATGTATGTTGTGTGACTTCAAGTCATTTCCAACTTATGGCAACCCTAAGGTGACTCTATCATGGGTTTTTCTTGGCAAGATTTGTTCAGAGAAGGTTTGCCATTGCCTTCCCTTGAGGCTGAGAGTATGTGACTTGCTCAATGTCACTCAGTGGGTTTCTTGGCCAAGCTGGGAATTGAACCTTGGTCTCCAGTGTCATAATCCAACCACTCAAACCACTATGCCATGCTGGCTTTCTCTCAACTATCTTAGGGTCACCATGAGTCAGAAATGACTTGAAGGTACACAACAACAATCTGTTCTAAATTTTGTTGGCCACCTTGAGTTCTGGACTCTGAAAAATAAGTATTCTCTTCCTTCTGTTCAACTGAATTTCATCAGATGTTGGCACTGATGCAACAAAATCTCTCCTGGCAACTAACCAGGCCTGAACCACTTTAACTTCCCAAATCACCCATGATCTGATGAGTCTAAGGTGGCATGGTACCACCTGTATGTAGAATTCCCAACACAACAGAAGTGGGCAACTTGAAAGACTGGGAGAGGCACGTTAACCTGCCAGAAAACCTTGGAGAACTGCAGCTGAGGGATCCCCAAAAACTTTCTAAGGGATGCATTGGTGAGGGGACTTTGTGGGCCATTAGAGAGCATTTTGATGCAAAAACAGTTGTTTATTTGCATCAAAAATTTCATTTTGACCCCTGTTGAATCCAGAGGATCAAAATATGGTAGAAATGCCCTGCATAGTGGGATGTATCTGTGGGCTATAGTTTGCTCACCCCTATAATAGAAAGCAGACCTGTAGCTATCCATCCATCCATGCACATACACCAGAGAAAGATTTGCACTCATTGCTGCCTGAGCTCAGTGCAAAGGACTTTGGCTAATCCCTGGCCAGATGGTGGTCGTTCCATTGACAACACCAAGAAAATGAACCCAGTTCATAGAACAGGTGTGGGAAAGAGGAGGGGGAAAGAACGCTTGTTCGCACCCATGTTTCCCTTTTTAGCGCACACAAGATGCCATCGCAATAATCGCTCATCAAGAAGACAGGGTTTCGGGGGGAGGGAAAGTGTCGCCAGAGCTATCAAACTGCCTGCGCATTCACTAGCTTGTTTAATAAAAAAAATACAATGCCAGTTTTTCCAAATAGATACACCTTCTCAGTAACCAAAACCTGCTTCCACAGTTGCGCATGATAGCACATAACGGCAATCGGTGGCTCCCATGTAAGGGGCCACAAGCTACTATAGAAATAATAGAATCAAAGAATTGGAAGGGGACCCTAGAGCCCATTGAGTCCAACTTCTTTCCACTTAATGCAGGAACTCCTAGCAGGTTCAGCCATCCAGCCCAGAGAAAGAGGGTCTAAGTCATGGGCCCCTGCCATAGTTGGCTCTCTCTATTCACGGATTCCTTATCCAGAGATTCAACCATCTACAGCAGTGGTTCCCAACCTTTCTAATGCCGCGATCCTTTAATACAGTTCCTCATGTTGTGGCGACCCCCAACAATACAATTATTTTCATTGCTACATGCAAATATGTGTTTTCCAATGGTCTTAGGCGACCCCTGTGAAAGGGTCATTTGACCCCCAAAGGGGTCCCGACCCACAGGTTGGGAACCACTGATCTACAGCTTGAAAATATTAAATATATTCCCTATAGCAAATCTTGACTTTGACATCTTATATAAGGGACACCATTGTACTACCCACTGTATATCATGGGAGTTGAGCAGCCACTGATTTTGGTATCCATAGAGGGTCCTAGAACCAAACCCCAGCAGATACCAAGGGCCCACCGTACTATTAAGAGTTCCTTCTAATGTTCAATGGAAGCCCACACTCTTGAACCGTAAAATCATTAGACCAGCTCCAACAGTTGGACCTAGTCCCAAATCAACCAAATCAAGCATTGGTCCAGACTTTTCCATAGCCCACTGGCCAATGCATATGTGTGTGTTTGCATAGTGGAAGAGCCCATGCTATGTATTATTCCTTGATTTTATTTATATGCCACCTTTCTCCTCAACTGGACCCAAATTGTGGCTTGCAACAGACACGTAAAAATAGTACAACTTTAAAAACAGAATTGGAAACAGTGTATCGATATAACAAGTTAAAAATTTGTTGATGTTGTTAACTGCCTTCGAGTCGATCATAGCTCATGGTGACCCTGTGGATGAAATATCTCCAAGACCCCCTGTACTCCATTGCTCTGCTCAGGTTCTGCAAATCCATACCTGTGACCTCAATGACTCAGTCTATCCATCCATTGTGTGGTCCTCCTCTCTTTCTACAACCTTCTACCTTTGCTATCATTATTATCTTTTCCATTGATTCATGCCTTCTCATGATGTGGCCAAACTACGACAACCTCAGTTTGATCATCTTTGCTTCCAGGGTGATTTCAGGCTTGATCTGACCAAGGACCCATTTTTTTGCCTTTTTGGCCATCCTTTCTCCAGCATCACACCTCAAATGAGCTGGTTTTCTTTCTGTCGGTTTTCAACCAACCAGAGCTCCATTTGTATCTCGTCCTTCTTCTAAATCCTACCAAGGGGTTGAATGAATAAGGAAACTGGATTGAGCGCTTGAATCAGCAGAGTTCACATTCCTCCTTTCTCAAAGGATTTGCAGCTGAAAGCAAGGCTGCGAAGAGAAGGGAGGGAGGGAATCTGCCCCAAACACATACAAAGAAAAGGCGGAGAGAAGACAAAGAGAAAGAGCCGCACAACAGGGTTGGAGCTCATCTTGGAAAGAAGGGAATGTTGCAAAGCGACATGGGGCATTGGTCCCAAATGAATCTGCACTTAAGACTCGATGGTTCCAACCAAGAGCATGGAGCAGAATAAATATTTAGTGGAGGAAAGACAGCTGATGTATGTGCCAGCCGCACAATAACCCAGCATGATTCCTCCTACACTGTAACAGACAAAACCACCTCTTGAGCATTCCTTGCCTAAGAAAAAACTACAAAATTAATGGGGGTCACCATAAGTCGACAAGCGACGTGAAGGCGCATACCAACACACACTCCTCCTGCAAGACTCTTTAACCAACTCCTGCCTATGTTGTTTGCCTAAATGCCATAAAACCACCAGTTTCTATCTGATCTTGAAAGCTAAGCAAGGTAAGACCTGGTTAGTGCTTCGATGGGTGACTGACAACGAAAGCAAGTTGCTGTTGGCTGCATTTCAGAGCAACAAACTGGCAAAACCACCTGCCTAAGAAAACCCTACGAAATTCATGGGGTCTCTGTAAGTCGACAGCCCACTTGATGCCATATCCAGACACATCTACATTGTTATAACTGCGTGCAAAATGTCTGACTCCCCCAGATGTACAAGCTTTTCCCAAATGTAAATTCTTGCAACTGAAATATTCAGCCGGAAAGGAATGTTCAGAATGGAAATAAAGACTAAGGAGGGTGTAACTTTCAGAGGAGAGCAAAATTAGGGCATTGCTTCTCCAGAGGAGAATTCTGCCACTCCAATGGAAATTGTCCTTCAGACCCTCATTTTCTAGCATTACAAAGTGTGATGTGCTGATACTCCTTCAACCCTAAAACTTTTGTATTTGCTGCGTCCGCACTTCTTGGGTTACTCTGCCTGCCCCTTTGGCTCTGGGTCCCTAAACTCTGATCAACTAAAGGGTTAAACCATTGCAATGCTAGACATGTGGGGACTCCAAGAAAATTGCACTGATAGTCTTATTGGGGGGTAATGCCCTCATTTTCTCTGCAACCCACATTTTCCTCACCCACCCTGGAAAGAATTCTCCTATTTTATGCTGAGCATCAACCGTCGAACTCCTGATGCTTATTTTCCTTTGCAAAATTCATGCCCAGTTGTTCCTATGAAATAGCAAAAAGAGTTATCAGAAAATAAAAATATAAATCAGATCCCTCCATATCTTTATCTTGAGCATCAAGGGTCCAACTCCTGATGCTCATCAGGCCCCCATCTGTGGCAAATTACCTATTATTATTATTATTATTATTATTATTATTATTATTATTATTATTATTATTATTATTACCATCATCATCATCAATTAAGCATGGCTGACAAGTGTGGTTCATGACAGCCCTGCAACACCCGATTCCATAAAAGATGCAGAGAAAGATTTGCAAAGGAGCAACTAGAAATAAGTCACGGGGAGAGTAATTTGCTGGGCTTTTCTCTATCCAAGTTGACAAGGGAAACAAAATTCATGAAAGGGCCAACTCCGGTTTGCTTGGGGACGAAAATGAATGGTAAAACCACCTCCATGCACACCTCCCTAAGAACTAGACAACACTTCTTGGCTTTACCAAAGTGCAACTTTTTTGCAACAAGCACAACCACCACAACGGCTGGGCAGATAAGGACACGCTGCAGGCTATTGTTTGATGGCTCCTGCTGAAGATGAACTGCTTCACGCAGTTCTTTGTTTCAATTTCAGTCCTCCTTTCCTCCTCCCACGCGGAAAGAAAACCCCATTTGGCTCCAATCCACATTCTGCTCCAGCCTTTGAACATTTGGGATGCAGGGCTCACAGCTGATCTGCACACGTTGCCCTTGCAATATCAACGCATTTCGCACATCAGAGAGGCTCAGAAGAAGACACCCAGGGAAGAACGGCAGCAGCAGCAGCAGCAACAAGAAAACATCTCCTGGCGCATTATCTCCCTGTAGCCAAAAGAGGTTTCCAGCCAACAACAGGCAAAATCTTTCAGATCAGTGACTAAGCCTGGGAACACAAAAGCCTACCCAGGCACCGGCACAAAGGACCTTGCCAAAGGAAGAACAAACAGACAGACAGATAGGAAAATGAGATTATTTGGGGGGAGACCCTTCTTGGAAACCTCAGGGAGGGTTTATGCCACTAAGCCCCAGAAATGGCATCTTTAGCAACTCTATTGTATGCTAAGCAATAGCAATGCCACTTCTGCAGAAATCCACGTGGCAAACCGTGATCTGCAGTGACAAGAAAGGGCCAGGTTAAGGAGTGGAAACCTCTCATCTTCTCCCAGCTGATGGTTTCAAGGGAAAAGGAGAATATTAGGAGATGATGACTCAAGGAAAGACAAAGCTCAATGAGAAATAATCCCCTGAAAAGGAGGAATGACGCATCTCTCGCCCTTCCTCCATCAAGGAAGAAGTGAACGTTGCATCTTTCAGGGAGGGAAAAAGATAAACAATCCAGGGCCAAAATATGTAAGTTCCGCTGGTCATGAGGAAGCCATCCGCACCAGAGCAGGAAAAGATACATCAGGTCACTTAGGCCAGATTCCCACTACCTTTTAAACCGGATCGCAAATCGGTTTGAACCAGTTCAAGTGACCCTGCTTCCCACTTCAATCGATTCGCTGAAGCGATTCGGAGGGGGGGCCACACGCCAGACCCATTTAACCCGCGTCTTTTTGAGGCTGATGCTTTCTGTGTCTTTTTGGATAAATCGATTCTGTGCAAGTGTGAACCAGATGTGGATCGGAATCAATTTAAATTTGCCCTTCGGTTGGTTGGATCCATTTTGAACCGATTCATGCGTGAATGTGAATCAGAAGTGGGTTATTTTACAGGGAGAGAATGCGACCGAAGCAAATGTAGTGGGAACCATGCTCCGCTGTCGAATCGATTCAGATCGCAAACCGATTTATTTGTAAGTGGGAATGAGGCCTCAGGCTGGTCCTGGCTGGACTAAAACCACTGGGTCCATGTATTAACCTATCAACCAACAACCTATGTGTTGACCAGCCACTCGACATCTGAGTCCATGGGCATCTTGGAGCTGGGACTCACCAACAAAATCCTAGTGGTTTCTGCTTCAATGGACGAGCCTCCAAGGCTCAGCAGAGTCTACCTGTCACAACTAGAGCCAGCATCAACAGAAAGACATGCCAGAAAAGGAGAAGCATCTATTGTGATCACAAGACCCATTCCATCCTAAAACAAGAACCTCCGTTGATCCTCTTCCACTCAACCTGGGATACTTTTAACCTTCCCGATTTACAAGGAAACATCCAAAAATCCCAACTTCAGATGGTTGCTGGGCATTACTGGCAAAGGACTTAAATAAGAGCAATTTTGGGGGTCACGGTGGGGAACGGGAGCTCAGGAAGGAGAAGGGCTCAACGTTGTTTGGTCTGGGAAAGTATTCCAGGAATTCCCTAGGAGTTTAGGTCTAACAGAGACAAAGAGAGAGGAGGGGATCCGTCTTTGGCTACCAATTCCCCACACAGAGCTTGTTGTTACCATTTTTGAATGTTTTAGCTCAGCCTGATGGCTTAAGAGCTATAAACCTAAGTTTACATTTAGAAAAACATAAAGAAAAACATAATAAACCTACACAAAGTGAGCAAAAACGTCTTTTAAAAACGTCAGAGCATACATTTGACTCCTTGGGTCATCCAGATTTGTGTAGGTGAGACCGAAAAAGAAATTTGCAGCACAAACTGGAGAGTCGTGCCGCAAAATTTGCATTTGATGGTATGGAGAGGAGGCAGAGAAGGGTTTTAAATGCCCCATATATATATATATATATGCTTATGCATGCAATGGACAGATGCTTTGGGAACAAGATTGATCATGGTTTGCAGAAGTGCGAAAACAGCAGCAGGGAGAGGAGAAATCTCCCTCATTCTGTGGGTTTAGAGATGCTCTCTAGTATTGACGGATTTTCTTTCTTAAAGAAGAAGAAAGCTGCAAATGACAAACAAAGACATAGATGTTTTCACAACCTGCTGCAAAGCCTTCATGAAAATAGCCTTCAGGTTTGCAGGGCTGGGTTTAAGGCAGCCAGGAAGGAGGCTGGACCTGTGTCTATTTTCTTGGCCCTAATAAACCCCGTTCATTTCCAATGGTCCTAACCCTTAAAGCTGTTTCTTCTCACACTGAACCAGGGAAGAAGGGCTTCTTTCCAGTCAGTCAGCTTCCTCTGGAAGTCTCCTCCAAACTCAGGACTGTTTGGGGATTGGGACCCCAAAAGCCAGTGTTTGGGGATTGGGACCCCTAAATCTGTAGAGGGATGCTTTGTCTCCTAAACAGGTGATGCTCAGTGAGTCCCAACTAGAGCAAGGCCCAAGGGTCAAATGGTCTGTCTGTGCAACACATAGGTAAACCCCACTGTGGCAATAGGTTTACTTTAACCTGGGGAGCTAACAAAAGGCGTTTTCAGCTGCTGCACAAGTGTACAGTGTTGTCTACCAGGGAAAGAGGCACAGGTTTCAGGTGCGGAAGTTAAGACCAAAGGAGAAGGCAGGAAACAAAGAAAGAAGGGAAGGAGGAAAAGGAGGAAGGGAAGGGAGAAAGAAAAGATGGGAAGGGGGGAAAGGATAAGAAGAGAGAGGGAAGGACAGAGGGAGGAAAGAAAGAAGGGAGGAAGGGAAAGATGGGGTGAAAGGACAGGAGTGGACAGGAAAGGAAGAGAGAGGGAAAGATGGAAGGAGGATGGAAAGATGTACAGGGAGAGAGGGAGAAAGGTGGAAGGGAAGGGAGGGAAGAGAAAGGGAAGGATGGAAGAAAAAGAGATGAAGAAAAGGAGGACATAAAGAAGGGAAAGAAAAGGGAGAGAAAGAGAGAGGGAAAGATGGGAGAAAAGAAAGAAATGAGATGAAAAGGGGGATGAAGGAAAAGAGGAAGGGAAGGATGGCTGGATTGAGGAAAGAAAGAAAACAGGAAGGAAGGAAGGAGTGAAAGAAGAAGAAGAAAAGGAGGGGAAGGTAAGGAAGGAGAGAGGGAATGGCAGTGGAAGGAGGATGGAAAGAAGGGGAAGAGGAAGCCAGAAAGGGAAGAGAGGGAATGATGGAAGAGGAAACAAGGAAAGAAAAAAGGAAAAGAGAGGAAGGTGGAAAGGAAAAGGGGGAGAAGTATGGAAGGAAGGAGGGAAAGAAACAAAGAGGAGGAAGGAAAGGAAGGAGAGAAAGAAAGAGAGAGAGGACATGGTGGAGGAAGGAGGATGGGAAGAAGAAGAAGAGGAAGGAGGAAAGGAGGAGAGAAGGAAGGGGGGAAGTAGACAAAGAAAGGAAGGGGGAACGAGGGAGAAGAAGAGGAGGAGAAGGAAGGAAGGAAGGAAGGAAGGAAGGAAGGAAGGAGTGGGCAATGGTGGTGGTACGGAGGATGGGGAGAAGGGATGGAGAGAAAGGTGGGATGAAAGGGGGGCGAGAGGGAGGCTGAGGGAGGCTGGCGAGGAAGGGGGCTCTGACCTGGGGCTGCCTCCTGCTCCAGCTGCTGCTGCTGCCGCTGGGCCTCCTCGGGGCTGCTGCTGCTGCTTGTGTCCGGCGACGAGGCCTGGGACGCAGTTGTTGAGCTCGGTCCAGTCGGCGTGGAGGCCGCAGCTCCATCCGGTGGAGAAGCGGGAGAAGAGCCAGGTGTCCTGGGGGGGCGCCTGGCCTGTCCCTGTCCCCGAGGGGCTTCCCCCGCGGAGGCAGAGGCACTTCTTCTGGCCGGCCAGGCAGCGGCAGGGCTGCGGGAGGCGGATGTTGCGGACCAGGTGCCTCCCGAAGGTGGTGCCGCCGGTCTTCTGGATGTGGAGGAAGACGATCAGGTCCTGGGAGGCGATGCGGAAGTCCAGCCGACGGAGCAGCGCCGAGGCCGGGAAGCGCCGCCGCGCCACGAAGCCCGAGCCCGGGCCCAGGTCCTCCGCCAGGTACGGGTCCCCGGACTCAGGCCCAGCCCAGCCCCGGGAAGCAGCCGGAGCAGCGGGAGCAGGAGCAGGCCCCGGGCGATGATCGGGGGCAGAGGCCGGCCCCAGGCCCCGGAGCAGGCAGCGCCCCTGGCCGCCCTCCGGACACAGGTACTGCAGCGCCAGCGCCCCGAAGAGCAGCCCCGCCGCCAGCCCCAGCGCCAGCCCCCGAGGGCCCCGGCAGCCCCGGAACACAGGCTCCCCAGGCTCCGCATCCATGGCCCCCTCCGGCCCCAGCAGCCCGCATCGCGAGCCCCGGCGGCAGCAGCAGCCAGGAGACAGGAGGAGAGAGAGCCAGCCAGAGCCAGAGCGGGAGACGGCCGCCCAGCCTCAGCCCCTCCCGCCCTCCCCCGGCAGAGAGAAGGCCACGCCTCCCGAGGAGAAGGGAGGGAGGGAGAGAGAGAGAGGGATGAAAAGGAAGAAGGGGGAAGGAAGGAAGAAGGAAGGATGGAAGGGGAAGGAACTGAAGAAGAGAAAAGGAAGAAAGCCAGGAAGGAGAAGAAGGGAGGGGGATAAGGAAGGGAAGGAAGGAAATAAGAAAGAAGGAAAGGGAGGTTGGGAAGAAAGGAAGAAAGAAAGGGGAGGGAGGGAAACGCCTATTGATGTCAACCATCTTTTCTCCACAATGCTTCTTCATCCATAAAAGAAGCCAACAGGCAGACGCTGCTCTCAAAGGACTTGATCCCACAATGACTTCTGTGCTGCCATCCCAAAAAAGGTTCCAGCACAGTCACTGCAGAAAAGCAAGCCCTTTTGCTAATGCTTCTCCCAGGCAAGAGCACAACAAGGGCTGAAAGGCACAGGATTCAGGGTTAGATTCGAATTTGGCCATCAGATGGATGAGGACCAATCCCCATTGCTTGCTTAGAAATGTCTGTTCTGAGCATGCTCCAAACTGTCCCTTCCACAGGTGCCCTCCCCAAGTGCTGCAGGGAGGGGGGAGCCTCTTTGCCCCCAAAAGCTGTCTCTGGGGAAGGCTGACAAACTCCATCAAACCACAAAGACACAGCCACACAAGAGTCACATGAGTCCTATTTCCTCTGGGGCTGAGAGAGTGTGACCCAGTGGGTTTCATGACCAAAAAGGGTCCCTGTCTGTCATCCATCCATCCATCTCTGTTTGTCTGTCTGTCATCCATCTTTCTGTGTCTGTGTCATCTATCTATCTATCTATCTATCTATCTATCCACTTACCTTCTCTCTCTGCCATCTAGCTATCTATCTGTTAGGAATGATCAATTAGGGGAATTTAATTAGCTCAGATATTACAAGAGGCGTGTCCTAACAATGCACGCTCGGGATCGTGTCCCTCTGTGTATACCAGAGGTCACCTAGTCCACCCCCGAGAGACATAGACTCAGATACCAATGAGGTGCAATTAAACTATGAACATTTATTAAAGCCACACAACCAAAAGGGATCACACACACACATTCAATACTATAGCAAGGGGGGGGAGTTCAGGGAGTAAAGGAAGGAAGAGAGAGGCACCGTTGGGGATATTTACCTTAGACGTCTTCTCCAAGGAACCGGATGAGATGTAGGATGGATGGTGAGACACGGCCGAGGGAACGGGGAAAGGAAAGAGCGGCCGCGGTGGCTTTGGAGCTGAGTTCCGGTGGGCAAAGCTAACTTAGAGGCCTGGTGACAGTGAGCTTGGCTTTGCTCAAGTGATTTCAGCAGAGCAAGAGGCTCTAGAAACTCAGGCTCCGAATGCTCAACAAGCCCAAGGAAGGGCTGAAAACTCGGACCTTACATAGGGCTAAACC
>NC_056528.1:32185684-32237337 GCF_019175285.1 Sceloporus undulatus
AGAAAGCAGCAAAGAGGAGGGAAGCCAGGGAAGTGTGTGTCTGTCCCTTTCAATTCTCCCTCTTTGGCCAAAAAAGGCACCCTGGGAAGCAAAGTCTTTGGAGGCTTGCTCTCCACAAGGCTGCCATTACCTGAAAGGAGGCACTTTGCAAGCAAAAGGGACTCCTCACTTTCTCCTCATTGACCTCCCATTCAGCCCAATTTCACTGGAGTTTATCAGACAGGGGAAATTGGAAGTATAATCCAATGGCAATCTGAACGCAATCCTGGGGTTTCACATTATTGCGTGATAGACTACCATTGCAGTTTCAGGCAATGGCAAGGTATTTTCGGGCAATGGGAAGCCAGTTTGAACGCAATTTGAATTCACATACATTCGCTGAACTAGCAAATTCAGGTGAATGCCTTCTGGCCCCACTTTCTTCTCATTCAAAATCAAGAGCCATTCCTCCCGTGTGATAAACTCCGACTGGCTGCTGCGTTGTGAGGTAAACAGCTGCAAATTTGCCCTCGAACCCTGAAGGACCCGGCATTGCCCCCACTTTAACCTTCCAGTTTTGCCCTGCGTGATAACGCTCCTCAGAAACCTGTTTTGTGGCCATGGCTTGAACATCTGAAAATATTCTTCCTCCTCTTCTGGGGCAATTGCTCTGTGCAATCCCAAGGTCCCACTGTATTACTATTATTAGTATTATTAGTATTATTAGTATTATTACACTGCATATCTGTATATCAGGGCTCCACTGATGGCTAAAATTAATATTAAAAGCATGTAACCTCAAGCAGCCCAAAGGCTTTTCTCAGGGAAAGGGGTCCATTTCCTCCTGCCATCCTATGTTGTTGTTGTTGCTGCTGTTGTTGTTGTGTGACATTCTCACTAAGGGTGATGCTACGGTGGACCTAGGATGTAGTTCTCTTGCAGAATTTCTTCAGAGGACGTTTGCCAGAATTTGTTCGGAGGACATTTGTTCAGAGGATGGCCTTCCTCCAAAGCTGGGAGAGTGTGACTTGGCCAAGGTGACCAATGGGTTTATATGGCTAAGTAGAGATTCGAACCCTGGCCTCGTAGTGTCCCAGTGCCTAAACCCTAACTCATTGGCGTCCCATTCCCTTTCTCCTTCCCTCCTCTTCTCATTTCTCGTCCTTCTTTGATGGGCCTAATCCATTCCCCCAGCGCAGAGCTGCTCTCTTGTCAAACCCAGCAAGGTGATATTAATAAACTCCCTCCTGGGCTTTGCTCAGACAAATGAGTGGCAGGTAGGCAGGCGAAAGCAGCCCTGGGCTTCCATCGCCTTCTTTCCCGGTCGTAACGTGATGGACATTTGGAGAGGAGGGGAAGGATTTTGCATCCCACCCTGCCGCGCATCCGGCCTCTTGGAACTGTCCTCATCAGAAAAGAGAATATATGATGCCTCAGCACTTTGGAAGCCAATTTCATGCCACCGTTAAGAGCAACGGCTGATGAGACTGTCTCATTTACTCAACCTTTGACTGGCATCCAGGTGTTCGGCGCGCATCCAAATCCCATCCTATCTCCAGCGATGCGGAGAACGGCCATCCAGATCCAAAGTGTAAATAGCCCTGATGGACTATGCAGTGGTCTCTCCACATTCGCTGGGGTGAAGGACCCCCTGAATGTGGGAAAACCACAAATAATAATACAGTCGCCCCTCCAAGTCCGTGGAATTGAGATCTGTGGACTTGAAAATCCACAGGGGTTGACTGCCATTAATGTCAATGGGGTGCGCAGCCATGCCACATGCCCTGCTTGCATGCGCCCCATTGAAGTCTATGGGGATTGAATATGTGCAAGATTTTGAACTCGCAGGGGTCCAGAACGGATCCTCCACAAATTCAAAGGGGCAAATGTAATAATAAAACTATTATTTTTTACCCGAGAGGATACCTTTCTAGGACTCTCCAGGTCCTCCAGTGCAACTCTATGGTCAGCATCTGTGCCACCTATAAATACCTAGAGAAATGTTTTCTCTAGGAACGTCTAGTTTCTCCAACACAAGTCTGTGGTCGGCTTTTGGCAGAGTTGCGCCGGAGGACAAACTGATTCCTAGAGAGGACATATTAAACAAATCTACACATAATCCAATCTGCAAAAGTCAAAGCCACAGATGTGGAGGTCCAACTGTATTGTAGTGCTCTAGTGCTGGTGTTGCAGGTCTCATTCATTGCGGCTGCAGTCGTGGTGTTGGAATGGGACTTGGGTGATCTGGGTTCAAGTCCCTATGGAGTCGTGAAATGGGTTGGGTGAGCTAGGACCTCTCGCTGGGTGATCCTGGCCCTGGCTTACCTCACAGGGTTGATGCGAAAATAAATTAGGGCCTTGAGCTCATTGGAGGAAAAGTTTTGCCAAAAAGTTTTGGCATGTTTTCTTCAAAGGCGGTTTGCCATTGTCTCCCTCTTGGGCTGAGAGAGTGTGACCTGCCCAAGGTCCATGGCTGAACAGACATTAACTATGGATTTTTCTAGTAATCTGGAAGGGCTCAATTGAC
Organism: Sceloporus undulatus; assembly: GCF_019175285.1. Classification (NCBI taxonomy): domain Eukaryota; kingdom Metazoa; phylum Chordata; class Lepidosauria; order Squamata; family Phrynosomatidae; genus Sceloporus; species Sceloporus undulatus. Next base: position 32,188,191 of record NC_056528.1, read on the forward strand.
TGAGAAAAGTTCCTCCAGCATGGAGCCTCTGATTGATTGATTGATTGTATTTATATAAATGCTCTCAGATGAACGGATGTTGTGCAGGAGAATAGTAAACAATGATGACTTTGGCCATGTTAGTGGGACAGGCAAGTCATTCTGGGTTTTGGCCTAAATTTTAAAGGAGGTGCCCAAGGCACTGACACTGTTTTGGGGCTGCCACAAAGGTGGATTATGCCTTTAACATTTGCAGTGAAACCTTGATCCGATTTGCCATGCCACCTAATAATGGGAGCCACTGGCCGCCATTGATGGGGTGCCAAAATGGGATCAATATCGCTTCAGTCCAAAAGTCCATCTTGGCTGGCATGCTTCATCCACAGTAGCCAAGTCACAGAAGAATTTATAGGGAACCCACCACAAGCTGGCAAAACACAAGGTCCTCTTGAATTGTTGCCCTTTATTGGTGTCCAATAGAAAAAATAGCTCTTGACAGTGGTGCAGCGTTTTATTAGGATTTACTGTGAAAATTTCAACTCCATTAGCTACGCAAAAATAACCTTATTTTTAAGCAATTAATGGCATTATTTATCCCTTAGGACCAGACAACCTAAAACCAGTTCAAACGATTTAAAACAACACTGATCCCTTGCATGTATGCAAACTGAATAATATTAATACATCAATTCTTTTAAAAAGCCATGTTTTGATTTGGCTGTGAGGTTGTTAACCAGGCTTTTGTTTTCAGCGATGCAGTAAGCTGCCTCGAGTCCAGGAGGAACTGAATAACCCAATAAATAAGTAATAATACCTGGGGATTGGAATGATGCCCAGCCTTAACCGATGGGATTCAGGCCTTTTGTTTTGGAGACAAAGGGATGATGGCTTGGAGGAACCCGACATCTCTGACCGGGAGAGCCAGGCAAGAGACCCTGTGAGCGCAGTGTGCAACCTCATTATACTGGATGGTCGCACGCTTGTCCTTGACAGATAACTGAGGTGGCCCAGACTGTCCTTTTCTCACCGTCTGGCAGCATCCTTTGCATGCCATGCCTATAAAACAGATACCCTTCCAGGGAATCAAACTGGCTTTTTCTCCTTTTTTTTGATGCCGTCTCCTTCTCTTCTTTGCAGTCTGCCTGCATGAGCTGCTCAGCTGAAGATGGTCACAGTGTCACGAGGGATTATTACTCAACTCCGCTCTTGCGTTATTGCTGGCGGACGAGTCCCCAGGGGTCACCCAGATCTGATGCCTTCACTTCCTAATAACTCCCGGTTGGTTCCAGTGGAAGAATGGACAACTATTTCCCTCTTCCCCTCTTTTTCTTCATCTTCCTCTTTGTCTTCTGTCTCTTTGTCTTCTTCCTCCTTCCCCTCCTTCCATCTCTTCTTCCCCTCCTCCACTTTCATCTCTTTCCTCTTCCTCCTCCTTTCCTTTCCTCCTTCCCTTCACCATTTCCTTCTTCTTCCTTCTTCCTTCAGCAGCCTTCAAAATACCTTGACTCTCTTGTTGTACACATCAGAAATGCTGTTCCCTTAAAACAAGTGATATTTTTACTGGCAGGAACTGACTACTACATCTCCCATTGTATGGCCAAATATACAGTGGACCCTTACCTTATGCGGGGGATCCACATAAGGCAAAAAACATGTATGTTCGAGCCCCATTGGATATAATGGGGCTTGGGCATGGCTGTAGCCACGAGTGCGCACCCCGGATGTGTGCACCATTCATCGCATTGCCGCATAGCTTCAGCATAAGCTGAAGTCCATGTATAGTATGGCGCGTGCGCACTGTATTAAGTTATCTCCATCCAAAAGAGAAGCTTTTAAATTATTTAGTGACAAGATATAATCTCAGTTTTATTTTGTATATTTTACTACTATTTTGTATATTTTTTTTTTTGCCACCAATTGAATTGTCCTATTTTAGGTTTAACGTGGCATTGGGTGTTATGGCTGTATGCAAAAGCCTGGTTGGCTAACATCAGTAAATAAACTTGGACTTCAACAAAATACCGTCCAGGAAACCAAACAGGATAAGAAAAATAAAGACAAGCCTTTTAAAAAAGGAGTCAGGTAATCTGGGCAAAAACAGAACAAAAGAAAACAAAACAAAGCAAGCAGATATAAAAAGCAAGAGTAAAATAGTGGAACGGATAGAGAATCCTGGGACAACTTAAAAGAGAAAGGCTGGCATTCAGCATTGCCGTTACATATTTGTAACCTAGGGTTATTGATCTGTAGATGGTATGTATTCAGTTAGACTATAAATCTTACTGTAAACCTACATAAATGCCATCCCAGCCCACTTTAAGAGCCAGCTGCTAGTTCAGGTTCAGCATCCTTATCAGTGACATGGATGAACGAATAGACAGTATGCTTATAATATTTGGAGATGGTGCCAAATTTGGAGAGGTAACTAATATCCCAGAGGACAGGATCAGAATACAAAATGAGCTTAATAGATTAGAAAGCTGAGCCAAAACTAAGAAAATGACTTTTTTATTAAATATTTTTATAACAAATTTAATAACTTTTCTTCACTGAGTCTCAAAGGTCCAGCAACAAGAGTACATGCACCTACATCCACCCTTGACTAGTTTGCTAATGCGAGTAAGAATCTTCCATCTAGATACAGTATAGGAGGGAACAGTGGGGCTATGCAAGAATGAAAAGATTTGGTGAAAAGGAGGTTCTTTGTCTGAGGCTTTATTAACGGAGGTATGCCTGTAATTAAAATTCATTTCCCTGCCCGAACTATCAACATAAATCAGACGGTTTGTCAAAAGTGGAGCATGATGCATCTGTGCAACAGGGATGATGAGCTGAATTTCAGACTGTCCTGGGGAGCATTTGAGATCTGTGTTCATCTTAAAATGCTTAGCAGCAGCCAAAATAACAATGCGGAGGAGAAATGGGCCTGCTTTCCTCTGATCCTAAGTTTGGAGAGGTCAGGTCACATGCCCTGGAGCGGCGTTTTAACAGGCCTGATGTCTCCTTCCAACCAGGATCTATTTCCATCTTCAAAGCGACACACTGATCTTTGACTTTGCTTTATTTTTTCCCCAAGCAGCTCCATTTGCTCCTAGGCCTGAAGGAAGGAAAGAACCCAGTTGCGGCTCTTTTAATCTGATAACAAGGGTAGGGGGAATAGGCCCAGCTTGCGTGTGTGTGTTCAAAAGACACAAAGAGAAAGGGGATTATAAAATGCTGATCTGGAAAATGGAAGAAGGGTTTCTGGCTTTGTGCGGAACACGCTCCCTAGGAGAGAGAAATTATCTCTCGGGGTTTTTCCCCAGATGCATATGTTGTAATAAACATGAGCCGAAAGCTCTACGCACAAGAGGTTTGTTCTAACATATGTGCCGTTTGGATGGAGAGAACTTAAATCTCTTATGTCCAGGCTTTCAGAAAGTCATACCCTCCAACTATCCAGATTTGTCAGGGACAGTCCCAATTAATCCTTTGCAATCCCACTTTTTCAACTCCTTTTAAAATGCCCCAGCTCCTCCCTCCTCCTCCCACTTTCCCCCTTCATCCTCAAGTTATTTCAATTGCTGCAAACTGAGCTCAAAGTGCAAAAGTAGATTGTAGGTGGTCAGTTCATTACGAAGGAGAAGAGCGAAAAGGTGGAATCCTGCCCTTCCTAGTTGGCTCAGACAAAAGCAAACTGCTTCAGCCTCTTCTGTTCTTCATCGTTCATAACTTTTGCCATCTTGACCGACCCTGGTGTTGCTTGGCCAGGCATGGCCCTCTTTTCTTCTGTGAATTGTTGGAGGGTATGCTAGAGAATAAGCTTCTATTTCCTCATGTGAATCTGTCCGAGACTTACAGTCTTTGGGTCAGGGCTTTCTTCCCATCTCACCACCTTCACAGTCCAAAACCTTTCCCCCGGGAAATGCCAGGCTCTGGGAGATGCTAATGCAGCTATTGAACAAACTGGTAAGGTGAAGGGAGGAGGAAAAGAAGCAGCTTAGCAGCAAGGAGAGACTGCCTCCTGCCACTCTTAAGTTCTCTTCACAGAGAGGAACAACAATGGCAACCTGGTTTTTCTTCTGCCTCCACTGTATTTGGAAATCGGGAAGGACACAAGCGTTCAGCCGGGCCTCAGAAACCGATAATTGTTCTGCAGCAGCCTTTGTGTTCCTTCTGGCCGTTGCCGCATCTCTTCTTGTTTTTCTGCCAATAGTTTTATCTTGTGGAGCAGAAGTTGGCAGCCTGAGTGTCCTGGGCTTGAAGGCTGGCCCGGTCCTCTTGCCCTGCGGTAAAGCCGCTAAAAGGCTTAAGTGTCAGCGGGCATCCATTTTGGGAGGTGGAATGAGTAAAAGCATCCGTCCCCACCTTTCGATTGGCAGATAATGGGCACCTCTTCTCCGCATGTTGTCGGTGCGTAATTAATGACTCTCAGAACATTATTAGGTCTCCGAAAACTGCTGCTGCGAGGGAGGCTGATATTACCTTGGCATCCGTTTGGAAGAGATTACTGTTAATTAATTTAACTCATCTGCAAACAGAAGAGTCGGCCGAACCTTCCATTGTGCCATCTGGCGCCCTCTCAAGAAACGCCTGGCTTTCAAAACATGGGATAAACAAACAAAACAAAAAAAACCAAAAGTGCGGAAAGCAATCTGCTCAAAAGTGCAACCTTTCTTTTTTTGTAAAAATCCCTGCAACATTTACGAATGTACAAACATTTACCACTAAACTTCAATACCCTGTGGTTGCAGGACTGTGCCCTGGCTGCAGGTCTGTGGAGCCATCACAAGTATCAGCATATTCCCAGCTCCCTTCTGCCTTTAGGATCAGGAAGCCATAGAAAGTTTCAGGAAAGTCCCCCCTAGCTGCAGGACAGTGGACCCATGGGATATGTCAAGATGTACCTGGACTATCCTCTGGCTTCAAGACCATGAAACTATGGAACATGCCAAAACATGTCCAGGCTCTGTTCACCACCACCACCACCACCACCAGGATGCATGACTATGGACACATGGGAAATGCCAAGCGGTCCCCTGGCTACTCTCTGACTGCAGGATTATGGAATTATGGAAAATGTCAGGATGTTCCTCTGGTTGCAGGACTATAGAATTATGGGAAATGCTAGGTTCCCAGGCTACTGGAATTCTGGAAGGGCATATTTCCAACCCTAGGCAATGCTTCCTCATCAGCTACAATCCCTCCTGAGGCAATGTCTGTCTGCAGTGAGAAGGATATATAGGCATACAGCTAGAAATAACAATACTCAACCTTGGTTCCTCCACCCCGTTTTAATCTGAACTTGCAAAGTGCTCTGTCCAATGTGTTGAACTTTATCCCTAGAATAGATTCAGCACACTGGAGAGTTCCTTTAACCCGAGGCTAAAATCTGGAGGAGACTCACCGTTTGAAGGCACATGCGCACACGCGCACACACACACACACACACACACACACCAGATTCACCAGCCTACTTACAGGGAAGCCACCACTTAGCAAAGGCTGGAAGCAATATGGGAGATATGGCAATATGGCATAGTGGTGGGAGCAGAGAGAGCCCTTCCCACAGTGTCCATTGCAATGGTAGGACTTCCATGATGCACAGGGCTAGATCCTACTGTGAGGCAAAGTGAACCAATGGTCTCAGGTGATATGTGTATGGGAGGAGATGGAGAAAGCAACAGGGAGGAGCAATGGTGGATACTTAAAGAAAGATTCAATTGCCAAACTTGGCTGACATGGAATGGGGATGGGAGAAGCAGAGAACTGGATTGGCACCACCTTGTCCAACTCAGGCAGCTAAATGCCTTTTGCCAGCCCTAAGAAGCCCCCAAAGTCCCTGCTGCCCCCTTCCAATTGCATGGCTGCCAGCCCTTCCTCTGTTCCTTTCGAAGCATCATGCACCATCCATGGAGAAATCTGCACACTGCAGCAAGGGGATTTTGCAGCAGATGGCTTTGGATGACTCAGGCGAACAACTCACAACTGCCAAAGGCATAATACCCACAGAGTCAAGAGCACAATCCAACCTGGGGAACATCTCTTCCCGAGAGGGAGAAGCAAGATTTGCTCCACTTGCTTTGCCCAGTGCTCTCCTCCTCCTGAATTAATTGCAGCACAATGGAGAGAATGCCTGAAATCAGTTGCGAAATAAGAATGTGAACAACTTGGCTTGGCTTTCTGTTCTTTTTCCCGTACCCCTTGTTTGTTTGTTTACTCCTTTACATTCTTGAAACAGTGACAAAACACTGCTGCTCAAAAATGTTCTGATCTTAGCTTGGAAACTATGCTTCTATGGATGCCGGCAGGCTAAAATAGCATTCAGCTCCTTCGCTGCAGCATGACACTGTTGGCTCGTGTTCAACGTACGATCAACAGCTGAGCTAGATTTCCCGTGCCACATCTCCTTGTGGTTTAATCTGTCAGCCCCGCAATCGATTGCAAGGCCTCCTCCAAACCACAGCATTTCATTCTTCATCACACTGTCTGCAATCTCTGTCTTTGAGTACCATTTCCCTCTGTCCCTGCCGCCACCTCTCCTTGCAAAGAAACCTCCAAATGACCAGGTTTCTCTGTCCAGTTTATTACTTCTGTTCATCATGTCAGCACGGGTTGTTTGCTGTGTCCTTTGCACACCGACATCAAGGAGATGACATTAGAAAAGCCTCTGAGGCCTCTCTACAACTTCCCTGCCCCAACCTTTGCACACTTTCAGGAAAGATGTATAGAAAAGCACAACATGTCGATCCATCCATAGGGGAAGCAAACTAGCAGAGGCCTATAATCAATACAGTATAACAGAGTATCACCACTTATTAGTCCATAGGTAAGCAAATGACAACTGTATGGATATCACAAACAGAAAATAAAGAACAGGTAACTAAATAGTTTCAAAAAAGTGTCACATGGCCAATATGTAATGTACAACACCCACAATCTAGAAGCAGTGCAATAAGACAATATTTAATACCACCTTTCCCTTATCTCTCTACAACATTTCCCTATTTCTGTTGAAGGCACACAGCAACAACAATGCCATCTTTCTCCTATGTCTCTGCAGTTTTTTTCCTGTATCTCCATGTCACCTTCTTCTTATCTCTCTGCAATCCTTTCCCTAGCTCTGTATCATACTTCCCTCATCTCTCTGCAATCTTTTCCCTATCTGCATTGAAGGCACACAACAACAACCATGCCATCTTTCTCCTGTCTCTCTGCAATCCTTTCTCTATCGCTATGCCATCTTTCCCCTATTTCTCTGCAATCTTTTCCCTATCCCTATGCCATCTTCTTCCTATCTGCCTGCAACCATTTCTCTATCTCTGTGTCATCTTTCCCTTATATCTCTGCAATTGTTTCCCTAGCTCTGTTGAAGGCATACAAGAACAACAATGTCATCTTTCTCCCATCTCTCTGCAATCTTATTCCTACCTCTATGCAATCCTTTCCTCATCTCTATGCTATCTTTCCCTTATCTCTCTGCAATCTTTCCCTGTCCTTATTGAAGGCACACAATAACAACAGTGCCATCTTTGACTTATCTCTCCCCAATGCTTTCCCTATCAATGGACCATCTTCCACCTTTCCTAGCATCTTTCCCAGTGGGACATGTCTTCTCATGATGTGGCCAAAGTACAACAGCCTCAGTTTGGTCATCTTGGCTTCCAGGGAGACTTCAGAATTAATCTATTCTAGTAACCATTTATTTGATTTTCTGGCTGTCCACAATATCCTCAGCACTTCTTTCCACCAGCTTTCTTCACTGTCCAACTCTCGCATCCATATATAATGATGGGGAAAACAATGGCTTGGACTATCCTTACTTTAGTGTTCAGTTTGATATCTTTGAATTTCAATATCTTGTCTAATTCTTTCATAGCTGCCCTTCCCAGTCCTAATATTCTTCTGATTTCTTGACTACAATCTCCGGTCTGCTATGAGAAATCTTTTATTTGAAATAGCACATTCTAAACTACAAATCCCAGGATCCCATAGGATGGAACCTTGACAGCTAAAGTGGAATTATAGTGCTATAACTATGAACCACAAAAGGGTCCATTGTTTCCATGCCTTTTCTGATACTATTTATAAGAATCATACTAGGAAAGGATCTGAAGGGCCATCTATTCCAACCCTCTGCCTGTCCAGGAATTTGCTGTTATAGAACCCCTATTTCGTTAAAAGGAAACGTCTGTTTTAAAAACTCTGTTTTTAGAAACCCCCAATGAAGGACTTCACCACTTTATGTGGAAGTCTATTCCACTACTGACCAGCTCTTAACATAGTCTTGAGATGGTTTTGTTGATCCAACATTTGTTTCATTGGCTGCTGGGTTTCTTGCTTTTATTTCGCCAGCTGCTCTGAAAGTGGGGCAAGTGGCAATCCAAACCTCTTCTATACAGGTTTGCTGGAAATACACTCCTGTTGCCTTTCCAGATGCCCAAAAACAAGGAAAAGAGAACCTCCTTGTTCCCTTCGTGAAAAACAAGCCTCGGCCAGCACTGCCTTCTAGAACAGTGACTCTCTGGCTTGACCTGCCAAGGTCCTATTTGCATTTATTTTCCATCCCTCCTCCGAGTCCCCTTCTGTCATTGAGATAAGCGGTCATAAGATCTGTGTTTTCCATAGTGACGCCACCCATTCATCATTTCTCCCCGACTGCGCAGCGTGATTGCATTTAATTCGCTGAGAAAGACAGCCTGGTCTGGCCTGCTGAGCATCTAAGGTTAAGAAAGCCATGCAAATCAAGCTGAGGCTTCCCAGAGACGCAGGGTGCCACTTGCTATGGTGCCATACCACTCTTGTGTTGTGCAAAATAGCAGCCTTGCTTATCGCACAGAATGATAGTGTTGGAAGGAGCCTCGTCGGCTATCAAGTCCAAGTCCCTGCTCAGTGCAGGATTTCCACTAAAGCATCTCCATTAGATAGTGATCCAGCTTCTTTTTGGAGACATCCAGAGAAGGAGATCCTACCACACTCTCTAAGCAACAGGTTCCATTGCCAAATTGCTCTTACTGTCAAGACGTTCCTTCTCTCGTTCAACTGAAATCTACTGTCCTGTAACTTCAAACCATTAGACCATCCTACCATCTAGGGCAGCAAAGACCAAACCTGAACTTTCCTCTCCAGGACAGCCCTGTACATATTTAAATATTAAAGCTATTCATCTTCTCTGTGAGACAGAGTAGGGTATTCCTGCATGGCAGGGGCTTGGATTGGATGGCCCTTGGAGGTCTTTTCCAACTCTATGAATTAACCACACGTGAGACACACCACAGGAACAGGTTGGAGGTGACATTGTACAATAAGTATGGCCAAAGACACTATTTTCCAATTTTAATTGCAGTTTAAAAGCCATGTGCGGTGAAGTATTAGATTGGTTAGAAGGACTTGGGGCAATGCAGAGGGAGGAAAGGAATACCAACCCTGACAGCAACCTATGCAAGTGTATGGGAAATCTATGTGGTCATACATTCCTAATAGGATGCCATAAAAATGATGATGGCATCTGCATCACAATGTTATAAGCCCATTTTGTACTGCACTTTCCAAGGCAGATATGCAATGGTGAATGTTTGGGATCTGAACTCCAGCTTTATTTGTTCAGAGGGAGCGAGCTAGTTTAACCGAAAGCCCATTAGCCGAGGTAGCGTGAACGTCCACAAAAGATGATGACCAGAAGTTTGAGAGGATCCACTCTTTGAAAGAGGAAGAAAGACTGAGAAATATGTGATATAATGATAATGACCCCCCCCCCAAACTGGAACTAAGCCAAGCCATTAGGTCTAATGGCCTTGCTCCATTTCACACCAAGCGCCATGGGATTTTTAATGATCACTGGTGGTCAAGACCTTGGGTTTTACATCTCATTTAGAAGATAATAAAGTTGTCCCCCATTTATTCCTTGGTCCCAAGGGATGCACAGATGAATTGTACATGTCAGGGGGGCGCAGTGACTTAGAACTGCAAATCCCTCCTCCACCAGAATCACGACAGAAACGTGGGCACCAAAATGGCAGACTGTAGCGTAATGCCCTGGATTTTGTACAAGTCGTAGTAAAATGTCCTTGTATCCACTGGTTCCGCAGCATCTTTAAGTGACATTGCTGAGAGGAAGGTGATTTTTCGTCCCCCTCCTCTGCGTTCTCCCTGCTGCTCAAATATACTTGGGAGGAAACGAGTTTATAAAGCTATCTAGGCAATAATTGGGAAGGATACGCCATTTCTTCTGTGAAGGTTATACAAAGCAGGTTGTGATAGGGGTCTCCGTTTTAAATTGGAAGGATGAGAACTTAATAGATCTTGCTGTATCAGTCCTACGGCACAAAGATGATCATGATGGGAAAAGAGAATGCTCAATTCTCTTCTGGCTACCGGAGTCCATTTGTCTCTCTTGGGACATATGCAATGGCAACATAGTGCCCCAAAATTAAAACAGTCCCACAACCCTGCAGCATTGGCTGCCTGAAATTACAATGGCTTGAGGCAGTCTGCTTTTGTAAAGGACTCTGCAGGCATATCTCCAGAATAAACCAATTTGTCCTTTCCTATACCAAAGATTTCTGGTGGTTTCCATACCTGTGGAGCAATGAATCCACTCCATATTTTGGATTGCTTTCAAGGAATCTATATATGGGAACCACCAGCCACCACTGCCCCAGAGAAAGCCTATAAGGCATCTGCAATGATGTGCCTCCCCCGAAAAGCTCATGGACATGAGTGGAAAATTTCACATCTGTAAGCCAGCCAGACTGAGCCCAGAATGAATTTCTCCTCTCTGGGGACTCCAGTTCTCCAATATTATTAGTTCCCCTGTCAGAATGTCTTTGTTTCAAGTCGGCTAGAAAAACAAAGGAAGAGATCATTGCTTCGAAAGCCCTGGAGAAGGCTTTGGATGCAAGAAGACTTGGCAGGACTTGCCCTCTGAGGTCAGGAAATATCTGGACAAAGGGCTAGCTCTCTGGAGGATGAAGAACTGCCTGAGATATTGATGGGAGAGAGTCGTTTTAAGTAAAAGCACTCTGGATTGCAAACACTGAGTGCCGTGCCAATCAATATTAGAATCTGTTTAATTAATTTGCATGATCAATAACCAGGGAGATTGAAAAGGCCCCCAAAAAGAGAGATTGCACAGATGGAAAGTAGGAAAGGTTTTAGCACCGCTCATTTATACCTTTGGATTTGTCTGAAAGGTTTTAACACATTTTATTTACTTCCTTTGGACCTGATCTTCTCCTAAGCAGCTTCTGTGGGTAAGAATGGCTTCTCTATCAAAGGCACTTCTGTAGCTCATCTAAGAGCCAAGGTTTCAAGTCAACTTTATTTTTGTTTTAATGGAGCAAAATAATTGTGCAGCTGGGAGCGTCCAGAGTTTGGCTACTGGCCTTGCTGTTGGGGGATTCTGGGAATGGTCATCCAAACCAGTCACATTTCTGGGATATACAGTGGCCAGAATCCTTATGCATGTGTTGTCTTATGTCTTATGCACATGCGATTTCTCCAACAGAAACATTTGGAGCAGTTTTGTCTGATGCAAACTGCGCCATATTCAGTCTAAGGGTGTGGAAGTCGAGAGTCTCCTGTGATGCAATTGGACACTCTTGGACAAGATTGCCCATCAGTGCGCATGAACCTGGGGTATGTTGTTGTTGGCATTGTTTTGTGCGTTCAAGCCATTTCTGACTTTTGCTGACCATAAGGTGAATCGATCTCAGGGTTTTCTTCGCCAGATTTCTTCAAAAGAAGTTTGCCATGTCCTTCCTCAGAGGCAGAGAGAGTGTGACTTGCCTAAAGTTACCAGTGGATCTCCAGGGCCAAGCAGAGATTTGAACACTGGTTTCCAAGAGTCTTAGTCCAACACTGAAACTACTACACCATGCTGGTTTTCGGTGTAAGGTATGTACCTTCAAGTCACCTGTTGACTTATGGTGACCCCATGAGGTTTCCTTAGGCAAGAAAGTCTCAGAGGTGGCTTTGCCAGTTTCTTCCTCGGGAATATAGCTTCCAGCACCTGGAATTCACTGGTCTCCTGTCCAAGTACTAACCAAGTCTGACCCTGCTTCACTTCCAAGATCAGATGGGATCTGATCACTTTAGGGCAGTGGTCCTCAACCTTCCTAATGCTGCGACCCTTTAATACAGTTCCTATGTTGTGGTGACCCTCCAACCATAAAATTGCAGTGTTTCGGTTCCTAAGACCATCAGAAATATGTGTTTTCCAATGGTTTTGGGCGACCCCTGTGAAAGGTTGAGAACCGCTGCTTTAGGGTGTTTAGTCCAGAGAGTTGTGTACAATTGCATGTTGTGCCTCACTGTGCATTACACATGCAATTCACACATATGTTTGGGTGCGAAGTGTCACAATTCACTAATTTCATGAGCCTCCTATCTTCTCGATGGAGGATTTGTGCCAATAACTTGGCCAATTTCTGCTTAGTGTTTCCCCTTCCAGTTCCACCCACTTGTTCCCAAACTCCCGTTTTTATCTGTCTTGCGGTTTCGGAGTCCTTTCTATCTTAATCACAATGACGCCAACATAAGCAAATTTGTGGTTTTTTTATATTGCGCCATTAAATACTACTAAGTCACCATTTGCGGCTTCATAGTTACAGTTCCTCCCTTGTTCCAAATGCTGCTTGGAAGGATGTTAACCATTTCTCATTGTTTGACGCCTGGAACGGTGGTTTCCGCCTCTCATTCCAGCCTCCCTTCCCCTCCTCCTTTCCACATTTCATTAAAGCCTGCTGATCTAGCAAGAACCACAATACCACTCTGGCGGTTTTCAGAGATTTTCTTCCATCCTTGAGTTATAGAAAAATTACATCGCTGCCAATAAGCCCTAAATCTTTGTTGACCCATTCTTGGCTTGTAATATTCTCAGAAGTACGGGGAAGGCAGCCTCTTGCGTTCTTAAACTAAACTTCACTAATTGTGCAACTTTGGCAGATCAGGCTTTGGCGGACCTTGCAGACCTTGCTTCAATTCTTCAGCAGATTCACAAAGTCAGATTGGAGTGTGCTGTTTGCCTATGCTATAGGATCAAAATAGTGTCCGATTAATGACATTGATGCAATAGAAATGTTCATATCATATCAGCACCCAAAACTTCATCAGTCCACGTAACCACTTTTAAGTATCATAAATCATCACCGCAAAATATGACTTCCCAAAAAAATTTTCATAGAAGAAGTTCACATGAGAAGTCATAATATGTAAGAAGAAGATCTAAAGATGCCAGCCACAGATGCTGGCGAAACATCAGGGATGAACTCTTCTAGAACATAGCCACATAGTCCAAAAAAGCCACAAAAATCTATGGATGCCAGACATGAAAGCCTTCTACTTCACACTCATGACAGTGTTGTTGGTGTGTGCCTTCAAGTCATTTCTGACTTATGGCAACCTAAGGTGCGCATCATTATGGTGGCCAGGGTGCGCAATAAGGTTGCTGAGCATGTAAATGCTCAGCCCCTGCGCACCCCTAGTTCGGCCCCAGGACAGCGCAAAGTGTCCATTTGTACAGGCCCTTTGTTTCCTTTCCAGTCAGAATCCTGGGTCTCCCTACTGGTTTTAAATTAAATCCACAACAGAATAATCTGTCTCAGAGTATGGTGGACACTCCATCTTTGGAGGCCTTTAAACAGAGGTTGGATGCTCACCTCTCAGGAATTCTTTAGTTATGTATTCCTCCATGGCAGAGGGTTGGATTAGATGGTCCTTGTGGCCCTTTCCAGCTCTACGGTTCTATAAGTTTGTGCTCCATTGACATCTTGGGAGAAGCTTCAACTGGTTGAGTTCTGCTTGGTCAAAAAGACAGGGCTAGTGTTCCAGAGGAAAATGTCAGCTTTTGTCAACAGCCCCCGCAGTTGGGCCAGATTTAGCCGACGATGGATTAGGGACATTTTAAGGCCATTTCCAAGAGTGATTGTGAACCAGTTCTGTTGCTTTCCCTTGTGACTCGGAGCTGTCACTGGAACGTTAATGAGACCGACTGCTTTCTTGAAGCAATCATCTCTCACACCTGAAGTGAAATTGATTCACTTAAACATTATAGGTTTTCCATCAGGGAGCATTTAGCTCCACGTTTCACAACATGGGCTCCTCCAGCTTCATCACTGCGGCCAATGGAAATGGCTCAGTCCCCCTTCAAACTTGGTCGCATTATTGCAAGCTGGGCCAAGCGGTTGAAAAGGTCTTCCTGGGCGTCATTACTTGGTCCATTCATCTGTAATCACATATGCGCATGCTTTAGAATAAATCCCGTCCATCCCTGGTGGCTTCCATATCAGTGGAACAAAGAATCTGCTCTGAGTTCTAGTCCAAACTTTAATGGAATGACTCAAGGTGGTGTTCCCAAAACTTCCCAAAACTTCTTCAACACCGTGGCCACCATCTTTAAACTTTGGACTAAAGCCCAGATGAGAATCACTACACTATCTACATGGGAGCTACCCACAGTTACCAAGAAAGGACCATTGAACTCAATGGAATTAGTAGATACACATTGGACTATAAGAAACGCATGTTTTCTTCTGTCTTTTGGGAAAAGAACCTCCTGAACCATGAGGTGAAGCAGCATCATGAGGAAGATTCAGGCTAAATGATGACAACAGGCTCTTTGTCAGGAGGAGAATAAGAGAATGTTGTTAGAAAGAGAACTCTGTTATGTGAAGTTGAAGGCTTTCATGGATGGCATCCATAGGTTTTTGTGGGTTTTTCAGACTATGTGGCCATGTTCTAGAAGAGTTTGTTCCTGATGTTTCGCAGCATCTGTGGCTGCTGTCTTCAGAGAATCAGATGTTGGCGAAACGTCAGAAACCAACTCTCCTAGAACATGGCCACATAGTCTGAAAAACCCACAAAAACTAAGAACTTTGTTAAGACAACAGGAGCCTTTTTTACACACACACACTCACACTCAGTTACAACAACTGATGTGAATGAAAATCTTAGTGCTCAATACATTATAACTGTGGGGCTATACAGACCAGCACTTTGGGCATGGTGATGCTGAGTGTCTGCACGCTCCAAGCTCTTATGCCGAGGCCCAGGCACCATTTTGGAGCACACCCTTCTAGAGGCATGCGCCATGATGACGCACCTCTGGTGCAGTGCCCAAATGGCACAGTGCAGAAGGGCATCATAATGCCATGCTGCGGTGCTTATGAGCCTCTTCCAAAGAGCCGCTTGAGGATGGCTTCTTTTTGAGTCCTCCGAAGGGCGGAACAGGGCCACAAAGTGTGTTTGCCTTGGCCCCAATCTGGGACGGAAAGGGCTGTCGTCCCGCTGCCCATCTGTGCATCCCCTAAATCACAGCCCGAGACTCCTTTCCCAAATGTACCGAAATGGCGTGATTGATTCCTTCCCGCAAAGTGCCACATGCAGGAAAGAGAGAGGGGGATTATGGCCCTCCTCCACTTTCAAAGGAAGCCTTGCAGACTAGTGGTTAGAGGGACGCAATTAATTAAACCCCGAAACATTTTACTGATTGAATCGGCGACCCCAGCGGTTGTAAGGTCACGCCGTGATAGATTAGCGTGGCCCAGAATCTCCTGGCGAGGGCCTGGTGCCGGCAAGCTCATTATAGGAGATGTCAGGGCATGTAAATCATCAGAAACAAATACAGACATCCATCAGAGGCAGGCAGATAACCATTACAGGCAGCAGAGTGGAGCTGGATTATTATGCAGAATTTATTTTCAACGATTAAAAATGGGGAAGAGATGACTTTTTCTTAAAAATGCCCTTTAAACAAACCCAGGCTGCGTGAGGCCTGATGGGAAGAAGACTCCTCGCTCTATAAACGTTGTGCATCTGCAAGAAGCTATGGAAAGAAACCAAGCAGTAGAGAGAGTGAATGAGAGAGAGAAAGAGAATATGGCAGCCTCCCCAGTTTGGTTCCTTGGGTATTTCCTTTCCTATTCAAGGGAGAGCCATTTTACTAATACATGGTCAGTGAAAGATAAGTAGGAATAAAGAAAGAAATCATTGCTATGCACGGACCATTTGTTACAGATCCGATCGGCCCGGGGAGAATAGAAACAGCTATCGGCGTTTGGCAGAGTCCCGCTTTTTAAAGTGGTACTCCAAAGGGTTTAGGCAAACGCATGCTGCATCAAAGAGGGAAGCAAGTTTTAAAAAAGAAAAAGAGGAGGATAATCACACATCACACGAAAAGCGACAACAGAACAGCACTCAAGACGGGCAATAGTCTTATGCTGACTTTCTCACTTGGTGCAACAACAGACATAGCAGACTTAACAACAGACTCTGCTTCCCACTTTGATCAGTCAGACCCCAGAAAAGTGTCCATGGTTACAAACATGTTGTCTCTTTGGCTGAGCGATTGCGCCAGGCAAATCAGCACATCCACTGGCAATGCAGGGCAATGAATTCTGGGATATGCGGCTCCCTTCCAAAAAAATAATTCCCAACCTTTGCCTAGGGATCAATATCCTTTGCTTGCTTTGTTTTGAAGAAGTGTCCCACCAAGTAGTGAAAGATGTCTGATTGACATAGCGTGTCATTTTCCTTACCTCCATATCTTGCATTTACTGTGCTTTGCTCTCTTAACTAGTCATTGGAGGTACAAGCCTCACCAACAGAACTTGCTGAATAAGGCCTGGATCCTATCAGTAGTCACAAAGAAAGTAGGTCCATCAATGGGGCCCACTTTCAGTGGGGTTTATGTGCGAGTTAACTCAACAGTCAATTCTACTCTAGTTGTAACTATAAATAAGGTTCAGGCTTTGGTTGCTACATTTCCTTGGTGAGGCATGTATATCTAACGAAACCCCACTTTGGGAGGAAAAATGGGCTAATTGTGGGAAATACACATCTCTTGAGTCTCTAGTTTAGCCCCATAACTTACATAAGGAAATGTCTGTCTGTAGGTTTGCCGAGTTCCTCTTCCTCATTGCCAGCATCTTCTGAACCTCCAAATGCATTGCATACTCGTTCGCTCCTGTGCCTTCTTCGTTTTTCATATTAGAGAGTAATCTGTGATGGGATGCACATATTATTCCATCCAGGGCACCTGGTTCAAATTTTCTCCCTCTCTCCCTGCTTTTTTGCATGAGTGATGTTGGGTCATTGAAAGTTAACTTGAAACACTTTTCAGTTGTCTGCCCAATTTCTACCCGCCGCTATTGCTTATCGTATCCCAGGTGGATCTTGTTAGAAAACTGTCTCTCTCGCCTCTGAAAGACATGGTGTTTGGCATGTTCAGGAAAAGGATATGCAAATTATGTTAATTGAATGCAACTTAATGCAATATTGATACGGCCCCCAGAGGGGAGATCTTCTGCAAGACATAGTTTGCTGCGCAACGTTTGATTAGTGGCTTGATTTCTGATAGAGATTCAACCTTATCTTTTAATTTTAAGGCTTAAACACACAACAAAAAAAGCATATATGCACTGTTATATATAATGATCATATATAATGGCTGGAACTGCAAGACTAACCTGGAGCCATCATACCATTATTCTGAGATGATCAGAAATATTCCAAACAATGGTCAGAAATTGTTTTGTCAAGTCTTGGGAATCCTAACTGAATGAGAACTTTCACAGTTTGGGGCTTACTGCATACGAAAACGGCATGTTGAGGGTTTTGGGCACAGAAAAGTGCATTTTCTGCACAGAAAACAGCTTTCTTGCACACACACAAAAACACCGTTCTGCCCAGAAAATGCTGTTTGTTTTCTCTGCAGGAAACCTATTTTCAGTCAAGAAAATGCCATGTTCTGAGTCAAAGAGCCCCAGGTCCTGAACTGCAAATCATCCTCAAAACTGGCACAGTGTCCAATTAGGAGCTTGCAGTGAGGAGAATAATGGTAAAATTATCATTTCTCCTTGCCTGCAAGAATGAAGTGTAGGAAGATGTACTTGCCTGGTTTGGGAGCTACCAGGTCAACCTCTTCAGAGACGCCTGCTTTGAGATTTCATGCTCACCGCCTACCGATTCCACCACTTTGGCCCCATACTACTCAACTGTGATTTGCATTGTGAGCTTACATTTTTACAATATGATTATATATACTGTGTATATATATATATATACACACACACACACACACAGAGTACATACATACTGGTTCTTCCCTACCCACAACTTCTCCTTTTTTCCTTTGGCCCAGATGTTATTTTGCCATCATTCTCCCTCCTGCCACCAGAGTTTATGGCAGCCGGGTAAACAGGACGCATATCTCCGTGCTGTTATTTACTCCTAGTTGATTTTGCTATTGCCTCTCGACTTCCGTCCGGGAGATTTATAATGGTATTAGTTTCCTTCCTGTGGGCTCATTTCATAGAACTACTGGGCAATCATTCTGAAAGCCAGATGCTGACAGGAAAATTAGGAGATTAGATAATGCCAGCGTGTTCACATTCCTTCCTTCCAGGATCTTAGCAAAGGGAAAAGAGGGAGCTCAGGAGTCAGAATTAAGAAGTCTAGATGCTCATCTCTCCCTGCTGCTATATTAACATCATTTGCATCTAGCTAAGCTTGCGCCACTGCATTCCTCTGGGTGAGACATCCTGCCCAGGGCTTGTAAAAGACAGAATGCTGTCATATTCGTAACATTGGTGTGGGAAAGGAATGTCGATGTGTGGAAGGCATCTAGTTCGTTGCGCCTCAGGAGCCAATTGTATTATGGGACAACTCTGAATGGATAGAGAACTTGGAAGCAACATGTTGCAAGTAGCATATGCCTGCCCGCAATGATCCAACTAGAGAAAACCCATGGAATCAATGGCCTCGATCCAACCGCAGACCCATGGAATCAGTGACCTCAATCCAACTGCAGACCCATGGAACCAATAGCTTTATGTCAGTCTCAGAATCATGGAATCAGTGGTCTCAATCCAACTGCAGATCCTTGAAACCAATGGCCTCAGTCCAACTGCAGACCCATGGAATCCATGGCAATCCAACTGAATTCCCATGGAATCAATAACCTCAATCCAACTGCAGACTCAAAGAATCAATGGTTTCAATCCAACCACAGACCCATAAAATCAGTGACCTCAATCCAGCCACAGACTCATAGATCAATGGCCTCAATCCTACTGCAGACTCAGCTAGAGGTGACCTATTGAATCAATCGCTTCATGGTAAATCAACATGTCTACAAATTGCCAGTGATCTTTCCATACTGGCAGGCAGAAACAGTGCCCCTCCCAGGGTTTGTTAGCTTTTGTTTTACCAATTTGTTCTCTTGATCTTGGAAATGAGTGGGATTACATAAAGGATTGCATAAAGATTATATAAAATATATAAATTATGTTAAAAAATTTAAAAATTAAACCGACAGGAGTCTGGAACCTAATAGAGTAGACAGTGGATGAGTGACAATACGGCCTGTGAGTAAAGAGCAAGGAAGAATTACTTCTGTAGACTACAACATTTAGAATCAATAGCCAGCATGGCCATTTTATTCTGGGAAGTGAAATCCAAAGAAGTAACTGCCCCAAGTTCTGAGGAGAAAGGTTAGGTTATGTTGCTTCTCTAACAACATGATGTAGTTTCTGATTCATCAAATATTTCCCTGCACCCACCCCCCCAAAAAAATCAGGACTATGGCACGTGTATTTGCATGTAGCATGTAGTTTGCCCTTCAGCCAATGTTCCAAATAATGATGGAGAAAATAATTACCGAGAATAACTTCATTCCCCTCTGGGCTACGAGTGAGATCTTATTTAGATCTGATGCTTGGGAAGGGGATGGGTGAGATGGAAAGATGGAAATTTATTACCAACGTGACAACTCACTTTCTTCCATGTAATAAATGGGAAGCGGTTGGGAACAAATAGTGTTCCCTCCCTCTACTTCAGGCAAACTCGCATCTGTTTCCAGCAGAATCCACCATTCCAAAATTTTTGCACCAAAATCAAGGCAATTTCCATTGACCTAAATTCGGTCAGAAGCTCTATGCATCTCTAAGGCAATGGTGGGGGAAATCTGTGGTCCTCCAGATGTTCCTGGAGAGCATCTCCCATCATCCCTTACCACTGGCTATGCGAGAGGGAGTTCCAATGATGCTGTTACTGCATCGTTTGAATATTTTAGATGTTAAAACTTTCTTATGTGTTACTCAGTGAACGCTTTTTCCTAGACCTTTCTGTTTGCCATATGGTTTTCTTTTTGGTTTAGGCCAACACTTTGTTGTTTTGATCATTATGTAACACTTAACCATGACTAGTCTTCTAACCATGGTCTTCCATGGTCTTCTGCCCTAATCCTGATGAAGATCTTGACTGTGCAGCAAAACAATGGATTCAGTTGCGGAACTAAGCCATTCCTCAAGTGGCCCTGAGACCACATACAACCCTTCCCAAAAAATGTTTTTCTTGACCTTAACAATTCCAAAATGTTGAGACCGACCTTTTCCTGGCCTAAAAGAGAGGATGAATTGCCAGTCCTGGAAGCTTCCAGTGGTAACAATGAGCCTTATGGTACCAAAAACAAATCCAGCAGGCAAATGGAGAGACACTTTTACAGCTGGAAAAATAAGTTTGGCAAAAGGGATGTTTTTACCACCCTCTTCCCACACTTTTACGATGGGAAGAGAACAAAAGTGATTCGACATCATGCGGAGACAGAGAAACGCACTTCCATCCATTTGCTTACCAGGTTTGTTTTTAATGTGATAAGGCTCAATTTACATTTCAAATAGATCTCCCGGACATTTCTAGAAATCTGGAGACTGAAAGAAAATTCCAATGGGGAGGGACAGAATACAGGCTTTGAGGAGGTAAGTACACTTTTGTGCAAAGCAAAATTCCTTTGCTTGGCAGAGATCTATGCTACCAACCGTGGCATAGGAACTCAGCTATGGTTTGCTACTTGTTTGTGATGTTGCCCAAATGGGCATCCATTTCACCCTGCCTTATGGCAGAGCTGGCTGTGGGCTTAGCCACACAAGACATTGCTCCCTCTTCCATGCGATTCTGCATGCGAGGGCCATCCGACGTCTCCTTTGGCGCCGACTTCATTTCGGATGCGATCCACGGGTGACTTATCAGCCCTCCTGATCCAACAGTGAGACCGTCGGCTGAGGTGGCGTGATTCCAATCTGCTGCTGCAGCCAGGCTTAAATCTTTATCTGCTCTCCGCAACCCCAAGCGCTGAGTGTGCAGAGACGTTATATTAGATTATTAAATCAATGACACTCCGGTTATTAGTCACACTTGTCCGCATTACCTGACACCATAATGATCTTCTATTTTTACTCTGCTCCCGATAATGTCCCGGGAGCCCTGAAATTATGACCAGAAAATTAATTTCTTTGCATTTGGACAAGAAATAGAAATCGGAGGAAATCATCCCATGTCGAGGATGTAAATCCTGACAAAATTGTTTCGGGGAGGGAAGGGTCTCTCAAGAAGGAGGGCTGGACAAGGATCTTTGGTTCCTACTGCACGTTCCTGCAATATTACACATGCTGTCAAAATTTAAATTCCATTCTACTGTTTTAAATTGTCTATGTCTCGCAAAACTACCGTTCCCAAAATTCCATAGCATGGAGCCATTGCAGTTAAAGTGGCATCAAAGTGGATTATTTTTGCAGTGCAGATGCAGTCTCAGACCAAGGGTTGTAAAGCGCTAACGCTAACTCTTGGAGCGAAAGGGGAGGGAAGAAGCGACTTCTGCAAGCAAGAAGTAGAAAAGGCTTGAATTATACAGAGCAGGGAATATAGAGAGATGTAAACAAGACATGGCCTTCCAAAGTTCCCTCTCTATCCCTAATTATTGAAGAAATAAGCATTGAGGCCTCTTCATTTCCAACAATGCCTACACTCCAATTTCTTTCTGCTTTCCCCCGCAACCTCAAATATGGGGCACAATTGCTGGAGAACTCCTCTTGAGCAAATATTGAGTATCTTCCCCCCGCCGTCCCTGAGTCAACTGAATAACCTCTGTAGGCTTTCTCAGCTGCTTGAGAGCGCCGCATGTTTAGCTAATGCGGGAACATTATTTGTTTCAAGTGGAGGGTGCACTGTATAAAAACCTCCGCTGCAATTCATTTCTCTGCATTTGAAATTGCTGTTGAAGTGGCCAAGCAGGGCGAGGTGGAGTGCGAACACCGTTTTGCTTCTGGTAGTGGAAGAAAATGACAGCAAACAGCCCCACTCCTACCATACTTGAGAAGATGCTTTGGAGTGGAAAATGTCCACTTCAGAAGGAAATAAGATAATAACAGTCAGGCACAGGGATTGGGTTTGAGGTCCCAGCAGGGATTTTGAATTAAAATTTTTTCTTGTTTTCCAATGCTTTGGGGGATTTTAGTTACATATCCTCTTTTATAATCCTGTACATTTGGATGCGAAGGGATCTTGCAGCGCCTTTGAGACTAACTGTGCAAAAGAAGTTGTAACATAAGCTTTCGCAGATTTGGTCTGCTTCCTCGGATGCTCATAAGTGTTGGTCAGTTTGCTTTGTGTTATAGTGCATTGGGTTTTTGTAGTTTTATCTGGATCATTGGTTTACAGTTGTATGGCATCCGTTCTACATTGTTATTCCTTCCATCTGATGTGTTTGTGTGTGAGAGAGTATACATCTATTAGACTGTACGCCTTTGGCTGGGTTGGCTGTTAATTTCTCATTGTTTTACCTTGTGAAACACTATGTATACTTATAGTGGTATGTAAATAACACAGCCTTGCAAAATCAAGAGTCCAGGGTTCAGTTCAATGCTCGGCCATGAAATGAACAGGGTGGCCTTGGACAAATCCCATGCTATCAGCCTCAAAGGAAAGCAATGGCTAGCTTCCTTTAAACAAATCCTGCCAAGGACCCCATGACTTGTATTCCAAGATCCAAAAAACTCCCAGATCTGAAGGACTCTGATCCCAAGTCTACTGAGTCCCTTATCAGACATTCTTGGGATCGGAAGTCTTTCAGAGATGGGATTTCTTTGGATCTTGGAATACAAGTAGCATAGTATGTCCCTGTATTGTATTTGCAAAACTGGAGAGAAACATCAGGCTGGAGAGAGATGCAGCTGGAGAGAGATGTGAGGATCTGTGAAATGGTAGGAATCCAAGTACAGTGCTTGGTGCAAATCTATGGCACCTTACAGAGGGGCCTAAGCGGCGCCGTCGTTGCGCCAGGAATATGCGCGAGGGGCGGCGCTTCCAGACGCGCCTTGCCCCTCGCACATATTCCGTACGGCAAGATGGCGGCGCCCTATACAGATGGGCGCGGCCATCTTGACGTAACGGACGCGCAGCATCCGGACGTCTAAACCCAGAAGAGACGTCGTGAGTGTGCACTTTGGCACTTGCGACGTCTCTTCCGGGTTGCCGGAAGGAGCGCGATTTTCACACTCCTTTTTTACAGCGCGGGGGAGTCGCATGGTTTGGCTGCAGCGGCTTCCCCGTGCTGCAACTGGCAGCGGCCCAAGACCGCCCCTTTTCCCACCATTTCACAGATCTGTGTATACTGCAACATGGAAACATCAATGCAAGTTGTGAAAAGGCTATGCGATGAAGTAAACCTAAGGTCATTTGAAGATTTAAAATGTCAAATCCCTATAAATCCAGTATTGTTGTCGTTGTGTGCTTTCAAGTCATTTCCACCTTTGGATGTCATTGGGCTACAAGTCCCAGTAGTCTGAATACAAGTCTTGGAATTCGTGGCAATGAATCCAGGTTTTAGATAGCTTCCTTTTGAGGTCCTTGGGTTCAGGAACCTGGGTTAAAGCCTCGTGTGGATTTCAAAGGCTTTCATGGCTGGCATCCATAGATTTTTGCGGGGCTTTCGGACTCTGGGGCCATGTTCTAGAGGAGTTTTTTCCTGACGTTTCACCAGCATCTGTGGCTGGCATCTTCAGAGAATGCTGAGCAAAATGTCAGGAATGAACTCTTCTAGAACATGGTCACAGAGCCCAAAAAACCCACAAAAATCTCATGTGGATTTTTTGCACCCACTGGCATGGAAGCCAACAGACGTCACTGGTCTTTGGTTGCTTTTCTCCCATCAAATGATGCTTGGTTACTTAGAGACGGAACCAGCTCTATACATAGGGATCTCATAGTGCCATCCTAAGGCATTTTCCCCTTTGTGAGTGAAAAATCCCAGCAAGGAAGGAATAAAACCACGGACCTTGCTGACAGTGTTGGTTGTAATTTTTGCAAGGAAAGAAAAAAAAAGTGCTTGGCTTAATTACGAACCTCATGGTTATTGTATACACAAAAATTACTGGAGACCATTAAGAAGAAATTGTCCTTTAACTGTTAGATTAAAAGGGGATTCATCAGCAGCATTGATTTCCTTGCATCTCCTGAGATCCCTTTGCAATTAGCATTAGAATCGCTGCTTTGCTCTTGCGATCTGGGTTTTAATTATGCCGAAACCACGCGTTTCAAAAAACAATAATCTTTTGGTAGGGGCGGAAAGGCTAAGTCAGCATGGAAGTGGCCTTTGCCACTTGGACAGTCGTTCCGGACTCTCATTCGGAAGTGCCAGAATATGGAGAGCCCCTCATTGCAAAGTGACCTCTGTAACCCATGAAATTTTGGAAGAATGGGAGAAGATGCCTTCTGGATCAGACCCAAGACCTAGGCCAGGGGTGGCAACTTCATGGGGACGATAGGGCCAATTTCTGCCCCAAAACTCTTGTGGGTTGCCCCCATAAACTCACACTCCAAGCCCAAAGTCCTTGGTTTTGCTTTGCAGCTCTTCTCAAAATTGCAACAGAAAGAGACATTGCATCACCTACTCTTGCCATTTTGAAAGGATGCTGCACCCGCCCTGTGGAAACAATCTGGTTTGACGCCATTTTAACCGCTGTGGCTCAATGCTATATGGCATTGGTGGTGAACCTATGGCACGAGTGCCAAAGGTGGCACTCAGAGCCCTCTCTGCTGCACACACACTTTCGCCCCAGCACAGAGTTTGCCAGAGTTTGTTACTAGAAAGCCAGAGGGACATGGTACTTTGAGATAAATAGTGAGTTTTGGGTTGCAGTTTGGACACTCGGTCTCTAAAACATTTGCCATCACTGCTCTATGGGATGCTGGGAATTGTACTTTGTTGCGGCACCAGAGCTCTTCTGACAGAGAAAGCTAAATGGCTCACAAAACCACAGTCCCCAGAATTCCATAGCACTAAGCCATGGCAGTTAAAGTGGTGCCAAACTGGATTACGTTTGCAGCGTGGATGCAGCCAGAGGTATTTGGGGGTAGTATGAGAGGTCTAGGGTGCTTGTGGGGGTATTTTTGCACATTTGCACACTTGGAGGGGGCTTTCTGCATGGTCTAGAGGTAGAAATTACCCAAATGGTATGCTGAATTTTTTAAAATTGCAAGGGGTTGGGGATGTTTATGGAATCAGTGTGGGACTTCAGGGGCGCATAAGGGAATGTGCATGACTCTGCTCTCTTTCCTCACAAGGAGGCCTGGGAATGCATGCGCCTGCTGTCAAAAAATCACCAACTGCTCCAGAAGCATCAAGCCTATTTTGTGAAGTGTTTTTGAGCTGCCAAAGGAGGCCAAGAAAGTTATAATTAGCTCCCGCAATTAACACTGCGCCAGGCTGCTGAAGGATGCGTTTTGCCACGTTGAGCGGCTGAAAAGGTGCGGAAGAAGATTTGCTTTCTTGCAAAAAAAAAAAAAATCTCACATTAAAAATGTCTCTTTAGATATATAGATAGATATATAAATGTGGATGTACACACACCTCTCCGTCTTTGGGGAACAGATGTGTCACTGTCCAAAATGGTTTGGGAAATGGAGAGCAAATATTGATATGCCACCAGATCTTATTTATACACAATGGAGGTTATTTCTTCTTCCACTGACAGCACCAGATTTATACACCAAGAGAGATCTTGGGTAAACACTAGTAACCTGCAGAAGGCAATTCTTCCAGCAAACTTGTACTTTTTAAGATATCTAAGTGCAGGTGTCAAAGGCTTGTTCACTAACTCAGGTGTTGCTTTCGTTTTTTCTAATCTTCTGCTTCTTCATCTCTTGTTGCATTTATACCAAGTCAGATCATTCAGTGCATCTAGCCCAGTAATGTTTGCTCCTCTTCCTCTTGATATTGTTGGACTATAACTTCCATGGTTCTCTCTCCATTGCTTATACTGACTAGGGCTGCTGGGAGTTGCAGTCTAGACATATCTGGAGGCATATATTTGCCCACTCCTTGTCTCTCTTGAGTGCAGCTCCCAGCCAGGTTAGCCAATGGCGAGGAATGCTGGGTGTTATAGTGCAACAAGATCTGGATGGGTGCATCACTCCCACACCTGTTCCAACAGAAAATGTCAAGTTTAACAATTAACAAATGAAATTAATTCATTTATCTAGAACATGGCCACATAGCCCGAAAAGCCCACAAGAAACACCTCTGGAAAATGTAAACAGTTTAAATCCGTGCATACAAAAAACAGAAATCCACGTCTATGGAAAGCCACGTCTAAGCATTATTATGCTTAATAAATAATGCCTTTTGTCACCATTTTAAGTGTTGTTACTCCATCCTATGGAATCCTGGGATTTGCAGTTTTACAAGGTCTTTAGCCTTCTCTGCCCAAAAGTGCTGGTGATGCACACGCAGTCAAACTATGATCACTGCATAAAAGCTTAAAAGCTTCTATTTATTTCTCTTTTGGACACTGATGCACCAAATCCACTAACCATTGGCTGTAGTGGACAAGTGGGTTCGGGAACCTAAAAAATGTTTCCAACCATTGCCCCTGAGTTATATAGTTCTTCCCCTTTAAAAGGACACCCAGATGATTCGAACTCAGGACCCTGAACCATGCCTGATGATATCCTCAAATTGCAAGCAGCTCTTGACAAGGGAGCAATAAATATCTTGACTTGTGTGAATGAAATGAAAAGGGGGAAAGTAATTTTCTTTAAGGCAAAAAAAAAATAAAAATGGAAAGCAGTGGAAAAGGGACCTGAAAACCTCTACCATTGTCATTCAAAGTTTAAAAACACTCTGAACTACTTAGTTTGAGAGGAGAGAGAGAGAGAGAGATGGATGAACTTACAAGAAGCCTATTCAAGTCCTTGTCAAGAGCTCCCTGGAGAAGCTGCCTCTCCTGACAGTTCATCAAAATATGTAACAAGAAAGCGACTCGGGGCCAATTTAAATGCACTGCAATGGCACGCGATAAGCTGCTCCCCTGGTTTGTGCCATGCTGGCATGAGGAAGAAAGACAGGTGACAACCTTGCTCCCAGCTCCTGATTAGTTTCAATGCCTTTCATTTTCTTTGCTACCCCAACCAGTGGAATAACAGTGTTGGAAGAGACCCCAAGGGCCATCCAATCCAACCCCCTTCTGCCATGTTGAAGACACAATTGAAGTAGCCCTGATAGATGGCCATCCAGCCTTTATTTAAAAACTTCCAAAGAAGGAGACTCCACCAGCCTCCAAGAGACTGTTTTCCAATTATCTTACCATCAGGAGGTTCCTCCTAATGTTTAGGTGGCATCTCTTTTCCTCTAGTTTGCATCCGTTGCTCCGTGACCTATTCTCTGGAGCAGCAGAAAACAAGTTTGCTCCATCCTCAACATGACCTCCCTTCAAACATTTAAACAGGGCTATCATCTCACTTTTTAACTGTCTCTTCTCTACCCAACTCTCTCCTCATAAGACATGGTTTCCAGACTCTTCACCATTTTGGTCGCCGTCTTTGGACACGCTCCATCTTCTCAACATCCTTCTTGAATTGTGGTACCCAGAACTGGACACAATATTCCAGGTAAGGTCTGAACAAAGCAAAACAGAGGGGCACTATTACGTCCCTCAATCTAGACACTATACCTCTATTGATGCAGGCTAGAATCACATTGACCTTTGTAATTTCTGCATCATACTGTTTTGTTTTGGTTTTTTTGCAATATTTTGGATTTCAGAGTGGCAGATGAGGGAGAGTCATCCTGTGTTTTAAACCACTTCAATCCCATTTTGGGAGAAAGGCAGGATATAGATTGAATCGAATCAATCAATGTAGCACAATGTAGCAATGAAGGCTCAGCTCTCCAGCTTCTTTAAAATCATCTCCAAAATGTCCCTTCTGTCTTTTTTTCCTTGTCAAGGCTTAGTCAGAGCGTTGGGCTGTTGGACTGAGAATCCCTGCAATGGGAATTGTCTGGGTGAAACATGACTGATGAGCTCATTACATGGTCCCACAGAGACCTTGTTAGCCTTATGGGAAGGAAATTTATTTCATAGCACAATAACCCGACGTCTCCATAAATTTGGCCCTATGTAATACGTCGGTTATTTGCCAGGGGGAGACGCGTCACGGAGAATGGCAGAGTTTTCACCCTGTTCGCTGACACATTTAATGATTCGTGCAGGCTTATGGGTAGCAACCCTTTGAGAGGAGAGGTTGGGTCGCACACTGCATTATGCCACCGAATTTCATGGTATATTAGTAACAGTGATTGGCAATAATCCACGACGGGAAATTGCAAGCATCAGGGGGAAAAAGCAGCGTGATCCTTCAAGGAGCTTTCCTCTCATGCTCTGCTCTGAGCATCTCTGGTCCTGTGACCGTTTCCCAAAGAGTCATCTTGCTACGGTTGAGCACAGCTGTAAATTTGACTGGAGCGGGCGCCATCTGAAATGGCTTGCGTTTTTGTGCACCGTTACCCAACGGCACCCGTGTAAGAAATGGAAGGCCAAGGGCAAAAGTATGTTTCAGTTGAGTGAAAGGGATAGCATCTCACACATGCATAAGTTCACCTACAAGACCAGTTAGAGATTTTGGTTTGATGTCCAGTCGGCCCTCCATATCCACAGATTCATTATCCGCAGAGTCAACTCTCCATGGCTTGAAAATATTTTTAAAATATATAAATTCCAAATTTATTGCTATTTTATATAAGGTAAACCATTTCACTGTGCCATTGTATTTAATGAGATGTGAGCATTCATGGATTTTGATATCCACAGGGAGTCCTGGGACCAAACCCAGCAGATAACAAGGGACCACTGTATATCAGTTCAGGTGCAGGTTGTTCGAATGGCCATATTCTCCTGTACAAACCTGCCTGTATTTTGAAACCTTTTTTATTTATTTGATAGCTGATTTTGGGGGGGAAACAGGTCATGTATATAATGTGCCAGATTTTTGTTGTTATAGTTGTTTTAATTATTTTCAAATTTAATAATAGCTTGGTTCCTTTGTAACCTTTGTAGTGACTATGACTCTAGAGAACAGGGTTCGATTCCCCACTCAACCATGAAACCCACTGGTGACACTGGGCAAGTCACATGCTCTCAGCCTCAGGGTTAGGCAGTGGCAAACCACCTCTGAATTCCTCAGGTCTGTATCTTCAAGTCTCAAGCTGAATCTCAACTCCTTGCAAGATACTTTCAATCTGAGTCTCAAGTCTGAAAGCCAACTTTAACAGCAAAAAGGTGGTGTGTGTGGTGGGGCTTCAAAAACTAGAAAATCAAGAAGTGCAGCTTCAGTAACTAGAAAATCAAGACAATGTGCACAAAGTTAGGTAAAAACATATTCTCAGAGGGGAACAGCAAACATGTTAGGCAATGAGCTTGAGGCAGAGGGATCCTTGTAAAGCTTTAGTAGGCTTTTCCAGTGTGCAGCAAGGACAGGCAGCTGTGCAGACCTCAACTCCCACCTCAAGCCCATTGCCTAAGATGTTTGCTGCTTCTGGATGAAGTTAGATCAGTAAGTCCATTACTCATAATATACGAGTCCCAAGTTGAGTCTGTTTGGTGCATTATTGCTGATTCAAGTCCAAGGCATGCCATTGAAGCAACTTGAGTCCAAGTTAGTCGAGTCAAGTCGAGTCTACATCAGTGTCCATTGGTAAGCAGAGATAGTGGCAGCTCCTCCCAGGCGATTGTAGGATGCAGAGGCTAGAGACCCACCATCCCAAAAGAGACATAGGCTTGTCACTAACTGGATCTGGCTCTTCGTGCCTTATATTTCATCGGGGGGGGGGGGGGAATCAGGTGTGCAGAGCGTTCCTCAGCTACTGAAAAGGTACTCATCCCCTCTTCTGCGACGGAGTGCTTTTCATCAACTTCTTTGGCAACCTTGATTCATAGCAGAATTATTCAAAACATTTATGGGGCCGGAGGAAATGCCAGCTTAATGCCCTGGTTTAAATGCAGAGGTGATTTGCGAGGCGATGCGCAAGCCCTTGCCTTTCATCTCCCCTTTCGAAGCGTTTCCCGAACACTGTGTTTGACCAGCCGACAGTCTCTGTGACAAGTGGGACATCCTAATCCTCCTGAACCGAGATCCGGTGAATGCGCCGCATAATAATTACCGAGCGCTGACTGGAGACACTGTCTCCCCTCGGCATTAAATTCAAGCCCTGACCTTTTCCAACATAATGACTAACTCAACCTTTACATAATAATACATGTGATATTTGGAGAACATCGCGTAAGGTGCCATTTTAACTAATTGGATAGAAATAGATTTACAGAAGGAAATGAATTCGCCAATCGGGCGCTGCCTTCTTATCTACTTGATGTCATAATCATCCATCGCGGCTCTCTGGGCTGTTGACTTTGCCGTAATCGCGGCCGAGATGGGATACTTACAGCAACCTGGTTGATGGGGTTCAAATACAGACATCAATAGGCAGGGATGCTCTCGTGTCACTCATGGGACCCTGGCAGGGCTGTTGTTGCAATGGGGGCAAAAGGAGGGCATTGTCCCCCAGATACGAATCCTGTCCCCCAAATACAATTTCAGCTCCCAAATGTATAGAGCCACTGAAAAATATTCACACCCAGAACTCTCATCTCTCCTATGTTCACTCACAGGTACATTTGGTGTGAATATGGGAGACAGTGTAAACATGGGATACAGGGCCTTCTTGGTGGCTGCTCCCAGGTGCAGGAACTCCCTTTTTAAAGAGGTTAAACCAGAGCCATTTCACCCTGCGATCCTTCCTACAGGTAGGTGAAGACTTTTTCTGTTTTGGAAGGCCCTTGTGGGCAGATTGTTTGGGGACTGTACAGAATGCGCTATGCTCTTTATTTGTTGTACTCGTTACCTTGCTTTTAGCTGCTTTTAATTCTTGTTGCAAGTTTTAATTATATTTTTAATTTTTGTACAATTCAAATTTTAAAAGTGCACAGGACTTCCATGAATGTGTAAAAAACATAAATTAAAAAACAACAACAATTTTTTAAACCTGATATAACATCCCTCTAGGAAGCTCTGGGGATCTTAGCATGACTTATGGCAGACATTGACCATAGACAGAGTCACACTGGAGGATCTAGAAATTCCTAGAGGGGACATATTAAACAAATCTGCGAATAATCAAATCTGCAAAAGTCAAAGCCGCAAATATGGAGGGACAACTGTATTTAGAATAGATTTATACAGTCACCGCTTGGAAATTGTGGGGGATCCGTTCTGGACCCGCCCCCATGAGTTCCAAAACTTGCACATATTCAAGCCCCATGAGCTTGAATGGGGCGCATGCTTGCGGGACGTGTACTAATGGTGGTCACCCTTCCACGGATTTTCAAATCCAGGAATTTTCAAGTCTGTGGATTTGGAGGGGCAACTGTATTTGTGTTTTGTTTCCAGCCCCTGAAGACCTGCTTCTGCAGAGGACGAAATGCATAGGGCTTTTGAAAAGGATAGACAGTTAACCATCTAGAGTTTGTTTCTTTTGTATTTTCTTCCCCATTGGCCTCAGGCAATGTTCCCTTCTGCAGACTTCTATGGCCAACTATGTCTCCTCCATCTTAGTTTGATAAGATCCCTGTGGCTTTCCTTGAGCAAAAGAGCAGCACCCGTTTTTAGGGTTAAGGGATGGCCCAATTCCCCCATGAATTGTCTTCCTATGACGCAGGCAGCTGCAAACTGTTCCCAACGGCTAAATGCTAAAACAAGACTCGCCACCGTTACCCTGTTTGCTCCGAAGTGATAAAATGACCCAGTGAAGTGAATGGCGTTGTGAAAAATAAATGTAAAATGCTGTTGTAGATGCGCAAATGATTATTTCATTATCTGGCCAATGTACACGCGACAGATACAAATTGTTCCAATCATACAGTGATGAAAAAGTAATGAACAATGGATTCTTGAATGAGCACAGGAAGAAAGTAATGAATTACAGTTTAAATGAAATCAGGAGTCAATAGACTGGATCACAGACTGTCCTTCATATGCTGGAATTCTGTTTTAACACTGTCATTTGTTGGGGAAAAATATCCCTTTAAAATGAAAGGGAACTGGATCCCTTATAGGAGAGGGACCATAGAAGATGATAGAGGATGGGACAAAAGAGGTACATATTTGGGGCAATTATATATATTTATAAGCTGCATATATGCCCTGCCTTTCTTCAGATGAGCTCAAGGTTAGGTACATGACTCTTTGCACCTTGCTTTCTTCATCTTCACAACAATCCTATGAGGTAGGCCAGGATGAGAGACAGTGGCTATCTCAAACAGTTTTCATGGCTCAGTGGGTACTTCAACCTGGATTTCTCAAGACTCAGTCTAATGCTCTAACCACTGTACCACAGCCCTATGTCAAGCAAGTGGTCCAAGGTCATCCTATGAGTTTTCACATAGCTCAGTTGAGGACTTAATATTTGAGGCAATATATGTGCATGTAAGTGTATCTTGTGAGCAAGGATATCTCAATTGAGACAAGGTGTAGTGGGCTAATCTCTGGCCCTTTGTGCTGCTTCCAAAACCTTCCCTCCCAAACCATTATCTAGATCTAGACCTAGAAGGGAGGCTGCAGATGCAACTCAGATGATTTGCTGCAAACAAAAATCAGAGGAAGAAGATGTGGATGGTCTGGTCTCTAAAAGGAAGGAAAAAGAGGGCACTTCTATAGGAGAGCAGCCTTGTTTCTTTTCCCCTCCAAGCCAAGAACAGCCTAATCTCTCTGCTTTGAATTGCTCCTTTCCCCTTCACAATGGTAAGCATCAACATCAGCAGTACCTCCCAGCAGAAAGAGGAGAAGAAGCAAGTGATTATAAATCTTTCAAGTCCCACCGCAGCACTCTGACCACTACTCCACATGGCCTAATGCTACAGCAGTATTGACCCCATTGTGATCGCCATCCATAAACTCCCCTTGCAGGCATCAAACAGTCCGGGAGGTCAGTCCGCCAAGACAGATAACATCTAGTTCAGAACGCAAAGTCCCACAATGGTCATTTTTCATGGCCGCTTGCTCCGTGGCCTTGCAATATTGACTAGGACCTCCCTGTGTTGTGATCTTTGTTTCAGCAACATGAAGAAGACTGGCTGGATAGATCTTGAGATCCATCACTCGGCGCAGGTGGACAGACAGAGGAGAGAGGCACTGGAGAAGAAAATTGGCCTGAGCAAATGCTGTCGGGGTGAAGAGAAGACAGGAGGAGGCAAACGGATCTCTGTCGCATGGAGTTGTGTGGGAAGTCAGCGGTCTGACATGTATTGAACTCAGACTCCATTAAGAAAAGGATGATTCTGGAAGGTCAGTGTGATCTTGAATAAATGCCCCTGCTCCCAAGACTTAACCCTGGATTTTGTATATATTCCTCCGATGTTTGCGTGGTCTATTTCCAAAACAACCACAATGGCAATAATTCAACATTACTATATGCATGGTGCCTTGCAAATTGTGAGAAGATAGATCCAGTTGCAACTGGCTTTGGTCTGGGGGATTTAGTCCAAACTGTAAAGAGGAAATCCAAGGTGCCAAATGCATTTGGGGATAGACTTCAGCTTATATCAGAGAAATGGGTTGATCATAAGGAATATGGAATTCAATTTAACTGTCTGGTTTGACCTGCAGCTGCCCTTCTTGGAGTCCTTCAATGCAACTTGATTTCTTTAATGCTGAAAAGCTGCCCACTTCTGTGATTTTCAGGAAAGAAAAATAAACCTCCTTGGCTAAGGAAAATTTCAGGATGACCCTTTGATTCTCCAGTTGTTTTGGACTTCAGTACCTACAAACCACAGCTAGCACAGCCAACATAAAGGATTATGGCACTCATACTCTAAAATATATGAAGGACCCAAGGCTCTCTAAAGCTGTACATGCACGAATTCCAGAACATCACCCTGAGCATGTGTAGTCACCACATAAAAATTAATTTGGGGGATTACAGTTCTCCGAATCCTTCAACCAGCATAGCTACTGCAGGGATTCTGGGAGCTGTAGTCTAAAAAAATAACGTTTCCACACTCTAGTTTAAGTTGGCATTTTCTCAGCAGCGAGGAGGAAAACCCAAAGGGCATGCCACACACATCACTGGAAGACAGCTTGCCAGAAAAATCCAGTGCCAGAGTGATTATTAAACACATAAACCTTTACTTCTTCCCATTAAATTCTTGAGCTCTTTCTATAAAATTTCAAATGCCACCTGCAAAGTCTGGTGCAGCAGACTTAAGATTGAGTGGGTATTGACCTACTCCATTAAGAGACCTTTGATGGGAGACCAGTCGGTTATGATTTGAGCAAAAGGCATCCGTGTGAAGTATTGGATAGTGTCAGGTATGTGAGAAGGGAGTTGGAGATGTTTTTTTTGGATGTAGCATAGTCACATCTTCCCCCCAGTGAGCCTCCTTCCATTCCAACTGCCATTGCTGTGGTCTCTTAAGGAGAGAAGAGGAGCCAGGCACAGCTCCATCATGCCTTGACTAGTGGCTGGTGAAATGCCCTCTCTCCATGTTCCAACTGCCATTGCTGTGGCTTCAGAGGGAGAGAAGAACAGCCAAGCACAACTCCATTGTGCCTTTGTTCTAGTGGCTTGTCAGAGTCCATCCCTCCATGTTCCAACATTGCTCTTGTCAGCACAACTGCTGGGGTCCAACAACCACTGTCAATAACTCAAACGAGCCCCTGTGGTTAAATCAGACCTTTGAGCAGAGCTAGCAATTTTAGAAGCAGCAGCGTGGTTCCAAAGGCAGTTGAGATAACAGCAGCCGGATGTCTTCCAGGAACTGAAGCAATGCAGGAACCTCCGGGGACACACAGCAAACCGATGCAGACTTCTTCTGATAAACCACCAGAGAAGACAAGTCTCCCGAAGTGCTCTTTATTCACAGTGCTATAATACAAATACAGATCTCCAAAACTCCAAACCATACCAAACCAACTCCTACTACAAACCCACAAGCTATCACTTGCAACCCCTGGGTTTATATAGACTCCAGACCATCTGGTCTCCCAAACCCAGTGAGTTCCTGTGTGTAACCATGACAAGTGTCCCCTGTGTAATCCAGACACATTGTTTCATCATCCATGGCTACATGCATCTAGACACCAAAGTGTCCTTGAGCCAATGAGCATCAGCTGTGCTAATCAACCTTGTCCTTCTGCTGAATGCTCATGATCAAACACACACACATCAAGCATTTCCCTGTGTGCTGTGTTTAACCCTTGACACTCTGACAGCTCTGGCCTCTGAGGGATTGAAGAGCAGCCAGCTCCATCATGTCTTGGATACCCTGTGGCTGGCGAGAAGCTCTCCACTGCCATTGCTACAGCTTCAGAGGGAGAGAAGAGCCGCCAGGCACAGCTCCATCATTCCTTAAAACTAGTGTCTGGTAAGAGGTCCTCCTTCCATTCCAACTGCCATTGCACTTGCTTTTAAGGAGAGAAGAACATCCAGGCACAGCTCCATCATTCCTTGACCCTAGTGTCTTGTAAGAGGTCCTTCTTCTGTTCCAACTGCTGTTGCTATGGCTTTTGAGGAGAGAAGAACATCCAGGCACATCTCCATCATTCCTTGACTCTAGTGTCTGATGAGAGGTCCTCCTTCCATTCCAACTGCCATTTCTGTGGTCTGTCATGGAGCAAAGAGCAGCCAGGCAGCTCCATCATGTCTTTGCTCTAGTGGCTTGTGAGTGTCCCTCCCTCCATGTTCTGTCATTGCTATGGCCTCTGAGGAATTGAAGAGCAGCCAGACACAGCTCCATCGTGCCTTGGATACCTATGGCTGGTGAGAGGCCCTTCCTCCATGTTTTGACTACCATTGCTGTGGCTTCTGAGGGAGAGAAGAGCAGTCAGCATCTGCTGGACTAATCCCTTTCTCAATGCCATTCCTGTTTCCTTGTTTCATGTCTTTAGATTAGAAACCTGGGGACAGGAAACTGTCAAATTAATGATTTGTAGGCCATAAAATGAGCTTCCTTCCATTCTTGCATGGGCAGAAAGGTGGGATGCAAATTAATTAATTAATTAATTAATTAATTGCTATAATAAATAATTCTGCCTGTCCTGCCAGGTAGTCCTGCAACTGGAGACCTTCCCCAGGTACAACCCATCTGCTTTGCCTGATGACACAGTCTGTGCCTCATTTGCTCTTGGGTTACTTAATCTCCCTTGCAAAAGCAATGTTCCAAAATGAAGGCAAATTTTAAACATGCACACACACACCAAAAACCAGAGCGCACACACACACACACCAGAAATAAAAGTTAAGTCATTACCGTGGCGGAAATGAATGGTCTGAGAACCGAAAAGCACAATGGCACAGTGTGACCTTTTCAAAGAGCATTAGACGAAATTGGTGGGTCGGGGTGAGAACGCAGCGAGCCCATCGTCGTCTGACGTGTTTATAATAGTTATTACCAATGGGCACCCATGGGAAAAGGGAGGAAGGGGCACCGCCCTCGGGAAGGTGTAACTGCACGTGCAAATTTTCACAGACGTTTTTGTGGCACGGAGTGGCCAACCGGGAAATGGATGGGAGAAGAGAGACAGATGAATACCCATGCAGCATGTATGGATTCTGTTGCCCCCACCTGGGCAAGGTGTGTAGACTACTGTCCCCATCATGCCCAACCAACATGGGGATGATGGGAGTTGTGGCTTAGTATATATATAGAGAGAGGATGCCAAATTGAAGAAGATTGGACCCCTATTTTATTTTATTTTGAGACACTGTAAAGACAGAACTTTCTCTCAATATTCACATACAGTGGTCCCTCCACATTCTCTGGAGTTAGGGGTGAAAGACCCCCATGAACATGGGGAAACCACAAATAAAAACCCACAATTCTTTTTACCTGATAGAACATCTCTCTAGGAATCTCCAGGTCCTCCAGTGGAACTCTGTGGTCAACATCTGCCAGTTTGATCACAGAATCATGCTGGAGGACCTACAAAGGCCTAGAGAAGTGCCTTGTCTAGGAACTTCTAGGTTCTCCAGCACAACTCTATGGTCAGCTTCTAGTAGAGTTGCGCTGGAGGACCTAGAGATTCCTAGAGAGGACATATTAACCAAAACAGCAAATAATCACATCCGCAAAAGCCAAAGCCTCCAATGCGGAGGGCCAACTGTACATTACATATTTGCAATTTCTCTCTCTAAGCACATATATATTATACACGTGCACACACATATAAATATAAACATATATAAAAATATATATGTTTATATACAGTAAATACTCCATACATATGTACATATTCTGCTTCCTGCAGTCTTACTCAGTGTTCATATATGTCATATATGTGTGTGTGTGTTGGAATATATATATATATAGATATAGATATAGATATAGATATAGATATAGATATAGATATTCTCTCTCTCATCCCTATCCATGATTAATATGTATGCCATTGCGTGCTCTCTTCTTCAAATATTTAAAAATATTCTAAATAGACGAGGATCTTGGCTTCATGCCCAGGATCGTGCCGTTTAGGATAAAAAGTTTAGGATAAATGACACTTCCAATTACCATTTCTCCCCAAAGAGGTCATCTCCAATACAGCGCTGCAAAGGAACAGAAGAGTTACCTGAGGCATGCCATTATGAAAAGTTTTACTCAAGGTTAAAAAATGCGCAGCTGTTTGTTCAAGCCGGCAGAATCCACAGGAAGCTAAAAAGTCATGGATTGATTTTGTTTTGTTTTACCTGCAAGCTGCTTTGACTGCTCAAGAGAGAGGGGCAGAGGTCCGTCACGATCAGCTTGAATTCGGACATTCTATTTTGGTCATCTCTGGAACGGTACTCTGGACCAAGGTTGGATCCAAACATCTCATAGTATTTCCAGTTTTTACATATCATTGTGAAAGCTGGACAGTGAAGAAAACTGATAAGAAGAAACAATCATTTCAAATATGCTGCTGGGGAAGAGTTATATGGATACCATGGTTTGCCAAAGCAACAAAGGAGTTTATCAGACAAGGGAAATTGGAGGTATAATCCAATGGCAATCTGAACGCAATCATGGGGTTTAACGTTATTGCGTGAGACGTGATCACACACAATTTCAGGCAATGGCAAGGTATTTTCAGGCAATGGGAAGTCAGTTCGAACGCGATTCGAATTCACGTAAATGCGTTCTGGCCCCACTTTCTTTTCATTCGAAATTAAGAGAAATTCCTCCCGTGTGATAAACTCCAAAGAAATATGCTTGGATCGAGTCTGAATTCTTGCTAGAAGCTGAAATGGCTCAGCTAAGACTGTCGTACTTTGGACACATCCTGAGACGATGGCTGCACCCACACTGCAGAAATAATGCAATTTGATTCCGCTTTAACTTCCATGGCTCAATGCTGTGGAATTCTGGGAATTGTAGTTTAGTGCCATGTTCAGCCGCCTCTGTCAGAGAGCTCTGGTGCCACAACAGACTACAAACTCCATCACTGAGCTGTGGCAGTTAAAGGGTGTCAAAGTGGATTATTTCAGTAGTGTGGACGCAGCTTATGTGACTCAATGGAAAACGCAATAATGTTTGATGAAATGAAAGGCAATAGAAAAAGAGGGAGGAGGCCACATCGGCCATGAAACCCACCAGGGGTTTGTATAAGATTCTATAAGATGGAGCCATGGCAGTTAAAGTGGTGTCAAACTGCATTATTTCGACAGTGTAGATGCATCCTAGGGATCGTGGAGGTCCCTCATTCATATGGGCAGCATAAATCGAAATTCATTTGACAGCAAATAACAACAACAAACCATGGGCCGTTCCAACCCTATTTTGTTGTTTGTTGTCATTGCGTGCCTTCAAGTAATTCCTGACTTATGGTGCATTTATTTAGAGTATTTATGCCCTGCTCTTCAGCCACGAAAGCTCTAAGCGTGGCAAACAGATTGCTAACTTGACAGTTCCCTGCCCCTCAGGTTTACCATCTAAAAAGATCCTAATTGTGGGGCTTTCATGGCAAGATCTGTTCAGAGGCAGTTTGCCTTTGAGGTTGAGAGAGTGTGACTTGCCCAAGGCCCATGTCTGAGCAAGGATTCAAATCTCGGTCGGTCTCCAGACACAAAGAGGGCAAGCGGTCTCCAAAACCCTTCTCCCAACCAACAGTTTCCTCTTCCAGAAGATCAGATCATGATGAAGAAACTCTGCTTTCTCCAGGAAAGCTTTTGGCTTTGGTGATAATTATTCCTCGACTGCCACTTAGTGGCAGCAAGCAGAAAAGAGTCAGAAGCCGCATTTGATTTTTGTAGCTGCACCTCATTCACCAGATGGAAAAAGACACTATTTTAATACTGTGCACAACGCATCCCTTCCAGTATTTCATAGCTGAAAAGTGGGACATGTGTAGCCAAGCAACATCAGAGTTATAGTCAAGATGGCAAAAGTTATGGATGAGGAGCTAAGGATGCATCCGCACTGAAGAAATAATCCACATCGCTTTAACTGCCGTGGCTCAATGCAATATAATTCTGGGAATTGCAGATTTATATTTGACCTTCACTGTAAGAGAGCTCCAGTGCCACAACAAGCTACAAATCCCAGGAGTCCCTTGCATGGGGCCATAGCAGTTAAAGCAGTGTCAAACTGGATTATTTCTGCAGTGCAGATGCAGCCCCAGTTATGTCAATGGGACTGTTATAATTCTGCCCTCTGTACCATGGATGTTTTCCTCCTTCATCTCTGCTGGGATGTCAAATTCCCCTTGCATTCAGCAGAGCTATTGTGTTATGAAAAATTAATATCTAAAAATTAAAAAGTGCCTTAGTATGTCAGACACTTGAGGTTTTTTGAAAGGTCAATAACACAGGGCTCTGGGAATTCACATTTCGAAAAACGGGAACAGCAATTTTAATGGACTTTATCCTTCAAGATGCATTTTTTTTTTATTTTTAAGTCACCTCTTTTTTAACCCACCTTCTGCATGAATATCAGAGGTGTCTGAAACCTTCCCCGGTGGGGACCTGAAGTTTTTAATTCAAATGCTCATTTATAAATCCAAAGTCTTTCTGTCTTGACGAACAGAACGAGGGCGGCTCGGTGACACGGCAAACTCTGAATCGCGCCAGGAGAAGCAATTACTTAAGCGGCGATTCTCTGCGTATGAATTTTAATGAAAGCTCAGATTAGTTAGCCGTCCGAGAGCAGTTTGCATTCTTGTTTGAACAGATCGCGCCGCTCTCTTAGGAAGATGAAATGTTTGCTTTTCATTTTGCCTGTGCCCTCTGCTTGGCACAGAGGAAATCCAGATTCTCAGAGTTAAGAGGGTGCCAGACGTTCCATCATCCTGACCCTTCATCCTTGGGCAATGGTTTGCAGGGGTGTCACTACAGGGGCACAGGGGGGTGCAGACCATACTGGGTGACACCCCAAAAGAGTAGGAAGGCATGCTTTTCCCCACTGGTTCCTTCCAGGCCTGGTGGGTCTCCAGGCCAAATGGCAAAGTGAGTCATGGAATCCTACAATCCTAGATTTGGAAGAGACCCCAAAGACTATCCAGTCTGACTTCTTTCTGCCATGCAGAAAGACACAACCAAAGCACTCCATGTGACAGATGGCCTCCCAACCTTCATTTGAAAACCTCCAAAGAAGGAGACTCCACCACTCTCCAAGTCAGCGGCATCTTCCAGTGTCATTGACCCTTAGAGTTGGAAGAAGCCCCAAAGGCCATCCAATCCAATCCCCTTCTGCCATGGAGAAAGACACCATCACAGCACTCCTGACAGATGGCCATCCATCTTCTGTTTAAAAACCTCCAAAGGAGAAGACTCTTCCACTTACTGTCATGAAGTTCTTCTTAAAGTGGAGATGAAATCTCTTTTCCTGTAGTTTGAATCCATTTCTCCAAGTCCTATCCTCTGGAGCTGCAGTAAACAAACATGCTCCATCTTCAGTATGATATCCTTTCGAATATTTAAATATGGTTGTTGTGTCCCTTCTTAGCCTTCTCTTCTCCAAGCTAAACATACCCTAAGACATTCCTCACTGGATTTGGTGGTTTCCAGGCCTTTCACCATTTTGGTTGCTTTCCTCAGAACATGCTCCAGCTTTCCAATGTCCTTCTTGAATCATTGTGGCCAGAACTGGACACAGGATTCCAGGTGAGGTCTTCTGACCAAAACATCTCCCTTTCCCACCTGGCCAGCATCTCTGCCAGACCTGGAAAAGAGGGGAAAGAGAGTATTAAAAATGATCTGCACCAGGTCTCAAATATACTTAGAACACCACTGATGGTTTGTCATTACCAGTGGCTGGAGAGAGAGAGAGAGAAGTTCCAATGCTAGCAATTTTCCATCTTTAGCAAAGTCTGTAATATTGTGGAGGACCAAACATGAAAACAGCAGGAGAGTTGGATCAAGCCAAATAAGTAACTGGTGCACAATGGGCCAATGAACAACGGGCCCCTATGCGCATTTGGGTGCTCTTTGATATGCATCTGCACACCAGCTATGAAGTGCCAGATTGCATTGGAGGAGCACTAATTCACATCAGAATATGTCTGGTGTGCATTGGTGCACAGTGCCCGGTTTTGTTGCACTTTGGTGTTGTGTTGTTGTTGTTGTTGTGTGCTTTCAAGTTGTGTCCGGGCTTCTTGGCCAGATTTGTTCAGATGAGGTTGGCCTTTGGCTTCGTCTGAGAAAGTGTGCCTTGCCCAAGATAACCCAGCGGGTTTCACGGCTGAGTAGGGATTCAAACCCTGATCTCCAGAGTCATAGACGAACATGGAAACCACTACACTACGGTGGTTTTCTTTGCCAGTTTGTAAAGTTATGAAATGTAGATAGTGATGCAGGATCTCAGCTGTACTTTTTAAAAGCAATTTGCTAACAGATTAATCCTGAATGTTTTCCCCAATCTATCCAAAGATTTTTCTTCCTTTAATCAACCATTCTCACCAATGGACTGGCTGATGTCTGCATCCTACGTTTCGACTTATGAATAAACCATCCTTTCTTTCAGCAGAAAATGCGCTGAGGTTGGACGGCCTTTTTTAAATAGCTATAAGACTTCTTCTCCGCCAGCTGCGGGTGTGAAATCTTTGTCGCCAGACTCTTTCTGAGATGAAAACAGGGGTGGAAGGAAAGTTTGGGTTTTTTCTTTATTTTAAAAAGCAATATTGTTAGGGGACGCATTCAAAGAAAAGAAGGGAAGGGAAAAAAGAGAGAGAAAAGTTATTTCTTCTGTCCTACTGGCCTGGCCTGGGCAAAGGCAAAGAAATTGGTTTGACAAGTGAATCAAATATCATTTGCTTTGCTGCTGCTTTTAGGCACCTAAGGAAGGGACGGGGGAACCAATTCTCTTGACAGTCTTGTTTGTGAACATCACGACTTAGGTTTCAAAGGCAAGGGAGCCAAACAAGTGAAATAAACCCCCTTGGATCTTTTCTTCCGAGGTCTGAAGGCACCCGGCCTGAAGGTTCAGCCTCCAAGATCAACGGTAACTTCATCCCCAAAGAAAACAATTTGTAATTTTAGTAATTCTCTTCTGGCTGTGAAAAAGTCTTCGGGAATGGCACAGTGTTCGAAGACAATTCGCAATTCAGGATTTCTTTTGTGCAAAATTCGCATTCGGTTTGATGGGGTTTTTTTGCAGAAAATAATCATTTGCACAGAAAACACAGGCATGGGAAAGACTTACTTTACACAGTATTCGCATTTTACACAGAGCCATATTATTTTCTAATGTGAAGTCGAAGGCTTTCATGGCCAGCATCCATAAGTTTTTTTGTGAGTTTTTCGGGTTCTGTGGCCATGTTCTAGAAGAGTTTATTCCTGA
This sequence comes from Sceloporus undulatus, assembly GCF_019175285.1. Taxonomy (NCBI): domain Eukaryota; kingdom Metazoa; phylum Chordata; class Lepidosauria; order Squamata; family Phrynosomatidae; genus Sceloporus; species Sceloporus undulatus. The sequence goes on from NC_056528.1 coordinate 32,231,057, forward strand.
TGTTTCACCAGAATCTATGGCTGGCATCTCTGAAGATGCAGATGCTGGTAAAACATCAGGAATAAACTCCTCTAGAATATGGCCACATAGCCCAAAAAATGCACAAAAAATATTATTTTCTGACTAACAGAAGCATAGCACAATGAAGCTGCCATGGCTGCATCTTATGGAGGCCTGAGATTTGTCACTTGGAGCGGCCCAAGGGTTGTTGTCTAGTGGAGACTTTTAAGTACTTCCTAAATTGCAAATCCCAGGATTCCATAGGAGGTTGCCATGGCAGTTAAAGTGAAATCACATCACTAATACTTGCATGGCATGAAAAGATCCTGGGAGATCTAGGTGTGTTTTTCAGGAAAGAACCCCAAACTGGCTACCTCAGGAATTCAGACTCTGGTTCATGGAGGGTTCCATTTAAAAAACGCACACAAAAAATCCCTTTTGAGGGACCGCTTCCCAACAGCAGCCTTCCCCAGGCGTCGCTGCCCCCAAGGGTCTCTGTCAATGCCACAGCCATGAACTTTGCATGAATGGCTGACACATCCATTAAAGAAGGCGCTATTGATGTTGGAAGCAGTGGACCATTCATGAAACAGAGCGAAACAGCTCTCCTTTCAGTGGGAAATCCAGCAGCCCACTTAACCATCTCTCTGCCAGCGTGACACATCAAAAGGGTGCGTGCCAGCCTACGCAGAACCCAACATGGCTGTGCCATACCCCTCTCCGCTTTCTCTCTTTCTTTGGCTTTCCCACACATACAGATTCGGAATTGTTCCAAACAACAGTCTCCTATTCTTCCTGGAGAGCAACCCAAGGGGTCAGATGGTCACCGCAGGAGGCAAACAAAGCAAAAAGAGACAGATCTCGAAACAATCCCCAACATTTTCTGGTTCTTGTTGGTTTGGAGAGAAGCCAGCAATGGAGGGTAAGGAGCGACTGGGAAGGTTGACCTTAACCCCCTTCTGCCATGTTTCTGGCTTGATAACAGGATATAATTCTACCCTTTTGGTCTCTGAGCCAGAGTTTTCTGGAATCCACAGGAGAGACAGGAGACACGTCTCAAGAGCTTTGCAATACTAATAGCTGTTCTATGGATAAAACTAGCAGCCTCTCTCCCAATAAAACGACCACACTTCGAGCATCTTGAGATGTCTCTCTTGTTCCTTCTCTGGATTCTATTGCATGATCCCCAGTTTCTGCTTCCTTCATACAAATTGAACCATTGTGTTTCTGGGCTGCATGAATGCGTTAAATCTTGAGCCATGGTAACAAGTCACTCTGACTAAAGCTGCAACGGCAGCATCCGCAGAGGCACCAAATGCAATCAAACCGAGCTTTATTAATCCTTACTGAGCAGCATTCTCCCTCTCTAAATTCATACCAAAATGCATCCAGACACACAGGTTTTGCATTCTTTTGAACTGTGCTGTGGGAAAGGCTAAATGCATAAACCTCTGAGGACAAAATTGATTCCTCTCTCCATTCACCCAAAGGCAAATATTCTATCTGGAATTGTGTCTGTCTGTCAGGGGAACAGAATGAGACAGATCTTTTAGATCTAACAAACTGCAGGTGTGTTCTGGATACCGAAAAGATGCTGTTGATCACTTAAAAATATACATTCATATTAGAATAATTAACAAACAGAACTTTACAGGTGAGTTAGCAAAATGTTTCAGCTACCACTTTCCTCAACTGCCCAAAATAAAGATGAGCTGCATCCAAAGCGACAGTTTAAAACACTATAGTCAACATTGTTAAATGGACCGCTGTGTTAAGTATCATCTGCTACGTTGAGACCATGCGGTGTTAAGATCGTAAGTCTGTGGATCCAGTAATTCCACCTTATATCCAAATGTAAGCACTTTTGAGACTGACTGAAAGAAAGAAGTTGGCAGCATGAGCTTTTGTAAGACTTAGGCCCACTTCCTTAGACTTCCTCAGATTTAAGTCTTCTTTCTCAGATGCATTGGATACTTATATCCAAAATACTTGAAAGTGAAGGCACCTCTGTTTCAGTTATATATTGTTAAAAATTTACCAAATCAAAGGAAACGTGTTCTCGCAACCAGGAGCCAAGTCCTGGTTCCCACTACAATAGCCATTGGGAAACTGCCATTTTTGCTTGTTTGATGGGGAAAACCAATTGGTAAGGATGTTTGACCATCAACATTACACCCCGTTGAATCTAAAACCAGAGTGGTAAAATGCTACCCAAGGATTAACTGTCTCACTTACAACAAGATACAGCCTACTCCAGCAGGGGATGCTCTAGGACTGACACAAATCAAGTCTGGTTCTTCCCTTAAAAGCATAGAGTTCTTCACGTTAACCATATCCCGATATTGTCTGTTAGGAAGTCTCTGAAAAGTATGCTTAGTTGCCCTGTGCATTGATTCAGTCGCATATGATCTCTCCATAGAGTGAGGCTCTGAACTCAGAATATAAGAATGAATGATCTGCTGTGCATCGGTGCAGGTTTGGCAAGCAAGCTTCTTTGGTTTACTTTCGTGTGGGCCTGCTTGAATGCTTTTGCAGAATATTTTAACAACAACAACAATAGCTAAAATAATAATAGAAAATAGAAATGAGGAATGGAGCAAGAGAGGGAAGGAGGGAGGGAGATTAATCTGCAGAACTGGTTTGATCCCAGTGGGTTTGTAATGATAAGGACATGGCACTCAGAGCCATGTCTAATTTCTGGATATAGTTTTCTGTATGGAATGCCATGATCTGAGCAAAAACCTGACATGCATTTTTTAATTCAGTCTAAGGCCTTGTCCGCACTGGTCAGGATACTCCGAAAGATGTGGAACAACAGGTAAGGTCTTTTACAAAAACATTTTAAGGATGCTATATCCTGATTCTGGTACAGAACAGTTGTCTGGACTGCTTGCACCAGAACCAGGTTTTGAGACGTGTGTTGTCCAAAGAAGACAACACCGAAATAAAGATGAATGGGTTTTTTAGCCCATGCAGACAAGTCCTAAGTCCCAAACTTTAAATATCTTCACCTATCCAGGATTCTCCTCAACAAGGTTTTCCTGACACTCAGGAAACCCATTTTTTCATCAATTATTTGACTATTTTCAAATCTTCTTTCCATCCTGGCTGACTCCCTGCAGCAAACAAGGATGTTATTGTTCTTCCCACAATGATCTCCTTGCTCCGATCTATAGATACGTAATGGGAAATCAAGACAACACTTCACGGCTTTTGCTGGCAACTTCCCTTCCACATGTTTCTCAAGCCCCTTTCCCTAATTTTAGCTTCTCTGCAGTGAGTTATGGCCTTCCATGTCTTTGTCAGCCATTCTCATGACCCAGCATCACTCCACCAAATCTGTCTCTCACGGCAGGAGCATCTCCAAGGGATTTTCAAATTCTTCCCCATCTGTTGTTGCTGGGAAGATCTTCTCCAAGCAGACAGCAAAGGAATAACTCAAAGCAATCCATCCTGATCCAAATGAAACATCTGTCCAAGATGCTGATTTAGGTTGTGTCCAATTAAACAGGCCATAGTCTTTTGCACTGCATTCCAGTTTGGGAACTGAAGGCACTAAGGGAGTATCAGACTAGTCAGATTTATTTTCAGGTGACCCTAAATGGCCTGTGTTGGGTTGCGATGGAAAGGCGCTAACCACAAACAGGTGATGCTCACTTTTCTTTTTCCACTCGCTGTTCGGATCTCAGGACATCCGAGACGGCTGGATTCTGCTCAAACCAAACAAGGAGATGACAATGGAGAACGGATGTCCATCTTGGGAGAAGGCAGGAAGGATGGGTGTCTTGCATTCAGCCGAAAGATCCCAAATTGCAAAGGAGGCGCATTCCCAGCAAGTGAGACATGAGCGACAGGAAGGAGGATTCAATGAGGCACAAAGCTAGAAAGGAAGAATTCAAAAACATAGTCTAGTCTCACTCCCACTTTGTCTGCAGATGCAACAGACACAAAGACCAGCAACATGTTGGTCTTTTATGTATGCATAGACAGTTGAGTCTCCATATCCACGGATTCAACCATCCATGGCTTAAAAATATAGTTTTTAAAATTCCAAATAATAAGCCTTTAATTTGCAGTTTTATATTTGTTGTTGTTGTTGTGTGCCTTCAAGTCATTTCTGACTTATGGTGACCCTAAGGTGAACCAACGTTCTTGGAAAATTTCTTGAGCGGGTGTTTGCCATTGCCATCCTCTGAGGCTGAGAAAGTGTGACTTGCCCAGGGTTACCAAGTAGGTTTACATGGCTGAGCCAGGATTCGAACCCTGGTCTCCAGGATTGTAGTCCAACGCTCAAACCACTACACTATGCTGGCTCTCATAATTTGATAAAAGGGACACTGTTTTTCAGCCCCAAGGTGTATAATGGGACTTATACATCCATGCATTTTGGAAAAGTTGGCATCTATCTTTTTCTTCCTTCCAAAGCCTTTGCATCAGCGGGGGTCCCACCCATGCGCACGCAAACCCCATTTCCATCCAGCAATGATCCTGGCACCCCAAACGTGTGAGGCACAGGACATTTGGTTTCTCATGAAGAAGAAGAAGAAAAGATCAGGGTCCTTGGCAAGCGTTTGCAGCAGGCCATGTTTCCCAGCCAAGTCCTCGGGTGAGCATTTCATGCTTCAAACTGCATTTGCTTGCTTGCATCCTTGCTCACTTGAAAACATACACACACACATGCACTCAAATGAAATTAAGAAGGGGAAATATATATATATATATATCCCCCCAAGCCCAGGAGAATTGTTTCCCCGGGTAATGAATGCCATCTGCTTCTTAATCAGATCCTTCCTGCTCTCCCAGTTGCTAATATTAATGGGACCAGACCAGTAGACTAGCAATGGGATTTCTTGCAGGGTTGCAGAGAGGAAGGAGTGGGGGGATCTTAGGTATTTACTAGGTGAAACGTGAAGCTGTGCAGGCATTTGATTCACAAGCTGCGGCATGTGACAAGTGCCGCTTGCCTTCCGAGGGCACATCGTATCTCCCGGTATAAAACAGATCCCTGGCAAAGTAGATCCCAGTTAAGAATGCAGGAAGGGAGTCTATAGCTGGGATCCTGCGGATGACTTTCTTAGACACCTTCAAAGTCAACTCTGACTCAAGTACATCATGGGCTTTCATGGCAAGCTGCGCCATTGCCATTGTCTTAGCACTCCTTCACACTGCAAAATCGTAGCGCTACGATTCTGGTTTAGCTACATCCTATGGAAACTATAATGCAATTAGCAATCAGATAGCCTTTTATTAATGTTCTTTAGTTACTTTTATAGCAAATTGTCATGATCTTGTTAACGGACATGTGGTGCGACCATGTAATTGTAACCAGTTATATTTAACCATATACACCGAATGTATAATTTGTATGTAAAGCGCTGTGTACATTTACAGCTCTGTAGAAATAAACTATGATGATGATAATAATAATAACATTTTTGAATCGATTCATTTGCGAATGGGAACTACACGCGGGTTATTTTAGAAGGGGAAAAATGCAATCGGGTCAAATGTAGCGGGAAACACGCTCCGCTGTCAAATCGATCCATCGATTTGGATCGCACGCCGATTTATCTGTAAGTGGGAACGGGGCCAGGGTAAGAAAAGAGAAGACTCAGTATAGGAAAAATTGGAGAAGAATGAAAACTTATTTGCAACTCTGCACTCCTTGGGTGTGGTTCTAGTTTCTGGCTAAGCTCTTTCTGTGATCTCAGCGCCGGGTGTCTTTCTCCCCCTTCGCCGCCGCCGCCTCAATCGGGTCTCGCCTCACCATCTCTTTGGAGCATATGTTGGAGCTCTGGACATTCCACAGTGTGCATGTATGCTCAGCCTCACCCAATACATAATAAAATATAGCAGTGGGTCAGAACGGCAGCCATTAATCTCCAAACCCTCCTGAACTCTTGGTGGATACAGATCATTAAGAACGCTATCCAACCTGCCAGATGCTTCTTTCTGGAAAATCAACATTTTTGCTCTTAAAAATAAAGAGAGAGAGAGAAACCAAACAAGAGTCAGCCTTTCAAAAGCATCCCTGATGAATTACGGCTTAAAATGCTAAAGTGCAGTTTAGAACTAAAAACTAAAGTCCAGCTGGATTTATGGGAAAAAGCAGAAGGGTGACCACTAGATAAGATGGCCTTTTTAATGATGGACCATCACATTGAATACCCTGTGACCCCATCTTCTCATTTTTGATTATTTTAATGGCTATTTTGATGTTTAATTGTTATTTATTATGTTGTTTTAAGGGAGGGAGGGAATAATTGGGACTACTTTGCATT
>NC_056528.1:32242337-32310001 GCF_019175285.1 Sceloporus undulatus
AGCCCTGGATTCGAAACATATGTTTATGTGGCGAAGGGGCCACAAACATATCATTTTGGCGTACGTGTCTCCTTTTGCCCTCTGCAACCAGACAAGACAAATGCAGAGACTGGGAAAGAAGGGCAGGAAATCTTTTGGACTACAGCTTCCAAAAATTGGGGGATTCTGGGAATTGGCATTCAACAAAACAACTTCTCCAAGTCCTGGCAAAAATTATTTTGATTTCTTCATTGTCTTGGTTGAATTTATGTAGTTCCTCTGCTGTCATTATTTTTGCTTTCTTCATGTACAGCGTTAAGCCTGCCTTTTCCCTTTCTTCTTTTCACTTCCTTAGTAACTGTTCCAAGTCGGTGATGCTCTCCATTAGTAGTATGGTGTCATCCATATATCTTGGATTGTTCATATTCTTTCCTCCTTTCATTCCTCCGTCTTCTGAGTGTAAACCAGCTCTTCGTATGATATTTTCTGAATACAAGTTGAACAAGATGGGAGATAAAATGCAGCCTTGCATTTTAGGAACCTTGCATTTTAGGAACCATTCTGTTTCTCTATCTTCTGTTCTAACACTTGCCTCTTGTCCTAAATACATATTCCTCATCAGGACTATCAAATGTATTGGCACTCCCATTTCTTTAAGAGCACTGCATAGCTTTTTGTGATCAATGCAATCAAAGGGTTTCCTATAGTCAATAAAATACATATATATCTTCTGAAATCCCTCCATTAACCATCGTATGTTTACAATATGGTCTCTAGTGCCTTTTCCTTTCCTGAACCCTGCTTGTACCGCTGGGATTTTTCTTTCCATGGAGTTTTTGTTGCAGAATTTTGCTTGCATGGGAAATTAATGCTATGGTCCTATAGTTGCTGCAGTTTCTCTGAGCACCATTCACTTTACAGGTTCAAAAGCAAACCAAAAACAGAAAGCAAAAGCAAAGCGGTACCCATTTTTCAGCTGACGCTTGCAAACCACTTCCAAGAATGGACTGGATTCCTTTGAAATTAATAGAGTTTTCCTTTGCATTACTCACTAAGCTGGGCTTAACATGAAGGTGGACATCTGGTGCAGTTAACAAGCAACCTGGATGGGCAGAGAATCTGCCCTGGATGTTGAAAAGAGGGAAGGGGAAAGGGAAGAAAAGAAATAACAACATAAACCGATGCATGCTCAGAACACTTTCAAAGAAGTCACACCATTTTGGAGGAGCGATGGGTGGCTGCTTTGGAAGTACAAGAAAGCAGCCTCCTCTCCAAAAGGCAAAAGATGCTAAAATGACACCCAGATCCCAAGTATGTTTACTTTTAAATTAAAAAAGGCTCACTGAGTTTAATGGGAATCAGTTCCCAAGTAAAATTGCATGAGACTGCAGGATGTAAATAGTCCTCACTTCTGAGTGAGTCTGCTAAAGGAAGGGTTTTCGGAGCTTGGAATTAACACATCACTGTTGAAAGCCCTGGTATACCAGAGAGCTGAAGAATGTGAAACGGGTGGGACAACGACTAGAGCGCAAATGGCGCTCAACTGGACTCTTATCTGACAGAACTCGTCATAAGAAATTTCTTTATTCTTATAGAGAGGCAATAAAAGCAACGAGGAGATCCTTCTCGTCTGCTCGCATTGCAGAGTCTCGTCCGGCAGAACTGTTTAGGGTGGTGAGGGAACTGATGGTGATGCCATCTACCCAGAACCCTCTACTTAACCCATCAACAGTCTGCTGTGATTCATTTAACAATTACTTTGCAAGTAAAATCACTCAGATAAGAGCCCACCTGGATGCCAATACTGGGGCAAAATCAACTGATGAGGTGTCCAGTCAATCCGTTTATGAGACTAGACTGGATCAATTTGAGCTTGTGAGTACTGATGACGTGGAAAAGATCCTTGGAAAGGTGAGGAAGACGACATGCCCTCTCAACCCCTGCCCATCATGGCTGGCCATCCAGGGAGGTGATGCCTTGGTGGCATTTCTTAGACGTATCATCAATGCATCCCTTAGGGAAGGTTGTGTACCATCTACCTTAAAGGAAGCAATTGTTAGACCACTTCTGAAAAAACCTTCCCTGGACCCCCTGGACATGAAAAATTATAGACCTGTTTCCCATCTGCCATTCTTGAGCAAGGTGATCGAGAGGGCTGTCTCTCTTCAGCTCCAAGTGGTCTTGGATGAAGCCAATTTACTAGATCCATTTCAAACTGACTTCAGGATGGGATATGGGGTGGAGACTGCCATGGTCGCCTTAACTGATGACCTTTGTCTAGCCATCGACAGAGGAAACGTGACCCTGCTGGTGCTATTAGACCTCTCAGCAGCATTTGACACAATAGACCACGACATCCTCTTGGAACGCCTGAGAGAGCTAGGAATTGGAGGCACTGCTTTGCAGTGGTTCCATTCCTTCCTCTCAGGTAGAGGGTGATGGTCGGAGACAGTTGCTCTTCAAACACAGAGCTTAATTGTGGTGTCCCTCAGGGCGCCATCCTGTCCCCGATGTTATTAAACATCTATATGAAGCTGCTGGGAGAAATCATCCGTATACATGGAGCAGGGTGTTATCAGTATGCTGATGACACCCAAATATACTTCTCCATGTCTTGGTCATCAGCAATGACGACAGATGGCATCTCTCCCCTCAATCAATGTCTTGCAGCAGTAATGGACTGGATGAGGGAAAACAAGTTCAAGCTGAATCCAGACAAAACGGAGGTACTTACGGTAGGGGCCCCCAAACCAGGTATTGGGCTGCAACCTCCAGTCCTAGAGGGATTCATGCTCCCCTCAAAGGACTGTGTTCGCAGTCTGGGGGTGCTTCTTGACCCCTCGCTTCAGATGAGGAATCAGGTGAATGCAATGGTCAAGAGCGCCTATTATCAGCTTCAGCTGATACACCAGCTGCGCCCTTTCCTGGAACAGGGTAACCTCAAAACGGTGGTACATGCACTGGCATCCTCAAGACTTGATTTTTGCAATGCGCTCTACATGGGGCTACCCTTGTGCCTAGTCTGGAAACTTCAACTAGTACAGAATAAGGCAGCCAGATTGATTACAGGAACAACTAGGAGTGACCATATTACACCAATATTGAAATCACTCCACTGGCTGCCTATTCATTTCCAGGCACAGTACAAGGTGTTGGTCATTACCTTTAAAGCCCTCCATGGTTTGGGCCCAACCTACTTAAGGGATCGCATGCTTCCATACAATCCACCCGCACCCTCAGATCCTCTGGTAGGAATTTGTTGCAATCCACAAAGACCAGATTGACGGCGACCTCCCAGAGGACTTTTTCTGCGATTGCTCCCACTTTATGGAATGGCCAGCCGGACAAGATCTGTCAAATTGCCAACCTAGAGAGCCTCAAGAAAGCTGTCAAGACGGATCTCTTCTGGCAGGCCTTCCCGGAATAGATCCCGGCCATGTAACGCTCCCCCCACAGACATATATAAGTGAAGACTCTGCCCACTGTTATTTTATTATTGTAGTATTGTTTTTAGATTTTATCGTTTGTAATTTTAATGGATAGAATTGTTTAATCATTTTTTAAGGGGGGGGAATTGTATATATTGTATTTTTTAAAGGTTGTACGCTGCTTTGATTGTGGTAACAAAAAGCGGGATATAAATTAAAGTTTTATTTATTTTATTTATTATCATAAACAATGTAGTTACCCCAAACCTGTTGCACTGGAGAGCAGAGTAACAAGACTGGAGTGTGTTCAAAGCTGGATGCAGTAGAAATCCATCAGCCTCTTCGAGATACTTGCCTAGATACAAAAAGGTCCTTCCTGGGCATGAGTTCATTCCATACATCTGAGGAAGTGGACCAAGCCTACCAAAGCTCATGCAACAACTTATTTTGCTCAGTTAAGTCTCAAAGGTGCCACATGATCTTTTTGCAAACTGATATTCCAGACCAGCATGGCTATATCTCCGAACACATGCCAAATACCTCTGAGGAAATTAAAACACACATAGTAGCCTACATATATTATATATATATATATGTATATGTATATGTATATGTATATGTATATATTCCTTCCAAGCAAAGGGCAGTCGAAAAGGCTGAGCAAGCCCCTCTCCAGCCACATGTCTCCTCCATAGGAAGGGACCAGGGAAACCAACTGCTGTGGGTTGGCTCCCTTGTGGCAACGGATTGGCCCACATCCATGTCGCCGTGCAAGAAACCAGAAACATTTTTTTTTCCTGGATGGAAAGTTGATGCGTAATGATTATTTTTCCCTCCCTTAGAAGAACACACTGTACCGCATTCGTTCCACACAGTTCCTCAAAGCTGCTGAAGAAGCAGCCGCAGGCCAGATGGAGACCATACTTGGGGAGGCCTTGGGTGATGCACAGCAAAGCCAGGGTGTTATTGTGTTGACATTCAATGACCAGTTGGAGAGCTCTTTTCCCCCAGTTCCCTTGCCCCCTGCAGCCATGTTTTCAGCATTTGGGGTCCTTCCACCCTCACCTGGAAAATGGCAGAAGTCCACTTTGTGGCTACCCAAGTCACACCGAATTATTTGACCCACAACTAAAGCCCTCATCTATTCAGTCATATACAGGTGATCCTCCACATTTGTGGCTTTGTGGATTTTATTAAAAAGGTTCTGTCTAGAAGTTGACCTAGTCAGGCTGGAGATACCTAGAGATACCTAGAACACTTCTCTAGGTTCTCCAGTGTGATTCTATGGCCAGCCTCTGGTGGAAGATGACCATATAGTTGCACTGTGGAGAACCTAGAGGTTCCTAGAAAGGTGTTCACTCAGGTTGGAAAAATATAGTGTGTTTTTTTAATTTGCAGTTTTCCCACTTTCATGGGGTTCCTGTGCCCCTAACTCTAACAAATGTGTATATTCTTTGCTCAATTTGCAAGGTTCATCAAAGCCACAGAAGAGAAGACAAGTGTGTAAGGCAAATCTTCAGCTTATTCTTTTTCAAAGCAGGTGTTGGTTCACTCGACCCCAACTACATGATCTCCCCACAGAGATTAAGATGTTTCCTCTATTGTACTTAAGTCAGAAGCCTTTTTTTTAAAAAAGGGAAAGAGAACTGCCATCAGGAGCTTGCTTTGCATTCCATTTTTGTGCCTTTCTGCACCCTTCCCTTCACATCAAAGCAATGAGGGGCTACCGAGGGCTGGAGGAGAAATAACTTGAGCTTGCATTACTCAGTTGCAATTTCAAACCAACCTGCAAAGCAAACTCCAGCTTCAACATTTGCAGGGCCCCGCATTTGCCAGCAGAGCTGTTGAATCCAAAATGTCTTTCTTAGGGGAAGAGATACAAATAAGGTGCACACTGGCAAAGGAAATGTTTAAAATGCATAATTCTAGACATGTTCTTGCAAACATACATATATACAGTCTGCAGTCCTGGCCAGACATTCATAGCCTCTCTGATATATCTGTGTTTGGCACTGGAGTGCCATCTCTTTCAGATGCTTTGGAAACTTTCTGGGTCTTGGTCTCGACGGTTTTCAGTGGCTGTATAGCCAGTGTGGTGTTTGAGCATTGGACTATGACTCTGGAGAACAAGGTTCAAATCCCCACTTGACTATGGAAACCCATTGGGTGACCTTGGGCAAGTCACACTCTCTCAGCCTCAGAGGATGGCAACGGCAAGCCCCCTCTGAAGAAAAGTTGCCAAGAAAACCCCATTATAGGGTCGCCTTAGGGTCGCCACAAATCAGAAACGACTTGAAGGTGCACTTGAAGGCACCCAACGACAACACAGCCAGCATTGTGTAGTGTAAAGTCTAAGGCTTTCATGGCCGACCCACAAAAAATGATTGTGTAGTGGTTTGAGCTTTGGTCTATGACGTTGGGAGACCAAGGCCCGAATCTCCATCCAACTATGGAAACCCATTTGGTGGCTTGGGCAAGTCTCACTCTCCCAGCTTCTCTGGTCATCCTAAAGGAAAGGGGGGAAATGGACATCTATGGTGTCCCTGGCTTGATATTTGGACTGAAAAGGCAAAGATTCTCTATCCGAGGTTGAAGACTTCTGGAGCGCTAGATAAGCGATGGTGACCCTCCTTCACCCGAAACCCCCAGTTTTGTAAGTCCTTGCATAAGGCAGCACCACAGCATTGTTCCAAAAGCGAAACGCCTGGATGCTTGTAACAGCCAGCTGAACAACATGTGTGAGGCTGTTTGTTGCAGGCAATAACAAACCTCTGGGTGTTCTGAGGAACAGGAGAAGGCAACACACCCTCCTCTGACAAAGCCCAAGCCCCTCCAGATGAATTTGGCAACTCTTGGCTTCCGCACTTGGAAGGGTTGCGATCGGTGGTATGCGAACAGGCCTCCAAATCCATCCCGGCTGTTGTCTCTGCGTCTTTCTTCAGATCTTTCGGAGCGCCAGCCTCCCAGAGCAAGAAGCTTTCAAGTTTTCTTCTTTGAGGAAGCTTTTTTAGACTTCAGTTCATCTAACCTAGTGTTGCCAACTCCGACTGGCAGCTGTTGCTCTCTATGGTTTCAAGACGGATTCTGTCGTAGTGTGCGTGTCCGCCTTAGGGTTGCCATAAGTTGGAAGTGACTTGAAGGCACACAACAACAACAAGGTATTGGAAAGACACCCAAGTCTTGTTGCTGTTGAGTATTGAGTATTGTTGAGTATCATCAAGCGGAGATTTTAAAAGGCTTTCTTTTTTAAAAATGCACATCACTCCGGAAGCACTCTCTGGGAGCATTCTCATAAAACCATACCTGCAATGTTTGGATGCTTTGGAGATGTCAGAGATCTCTTCAGTTTGAGAGGACATCAAAAGATCTTGGTGATGGACCATGAACAATTTGTGTTATTTGTGTGTTCGAAAGGTTTGGTGCTTTAAAAGAAACCCAAGAATAGCCAAATAAAATAAAATAAAGGGTGTGTGTGTGTGTGTGTGTGTGTGTGTGTGTCTTTTGTTTTTAAAGGCACAGGGAAAGCAGCATGGACAAATTTTGCTCATTAAGAGCAATAGAGAGGGAGGAAAAAAGAAGACGGAGAAAATCCCTTTGTCTGGAAATCGCGCCGAAAGACATAAAAACCGAACTTGGCCCAGTCCAATACTTTAAATTAAAATCAATCTAACCAAGTCTGGAGGGGATAACTCCTTTGGCTTAGCAGCAAAGGCCTGACTACATTTCTATCAACTCAATGTAATAGTGCTTTTAAGGGGGAGAAGGGGGGGAATCTAAAAAGGAAATTCCTTACATGTGAAGTAGTTTCTTAAATGATCAGCACATTCCTCGCATCTTGCAAAAAAAAAAAAAAAATTCTTTTTAAAATCCCCTAAAAAGGAATATTGCTATTTACAATCTGTATATCCCATATGTATAAATGCATAACTTTTAAAGAGAATACTTTATCCTTTTTTGACTGGTTTTCTACAAGAAAGGAGGGAAAGGCAAACGGATACAGAACACCAAATACTGAGCCAGGCTCCTGCCTAGTTTAGTAACAAGGAGTTTTAATAAATAGCTGGCTGTTTCTAGAAATATTATGCTTCCAAGGCTGATTTATTGGAACGTCTCAGCCAAGACTATTCCACATATATATATAGTTCTACAAGAATTTGCTGTGTGTGTATGTGAAGAAATAATGCTTGACCCTGAGCTACAGAGTAATTAATGTTCCATTATAATAATAGGAAAATGAGGGAGACATCTTTACAATACATCACTGAATAGTCATTAAGTTCCTCTTGTTTTCCTCATTCGTGAGATGCAAGAAGAGTTTAAGTCAACTCTATGAGCAGAACTATTTCTGCTTGCTGGGATTTTATTAGTTCGTTGGCATTGGCTTCCTTTGCTTTGTCATTTACATCCTTCATTACATGCCCCTAAGTTTTACCCTCGACTTATCTATAGTTCATATCAAAATCCATTATTTTGGCCCCAAAACCTGCCCTCGACCTATACGTTTGGTTGACTTATAGTCGAGTATCTATGGTACTTAATTAAAGCTAAGGAATATACAGACATACAAATGCAGGCGTTGACACCTATCTAGTGGCGAGGAGTTCCAGAGGAAAGCATATAGGCTGTCTCCTTTGACTCACCTTCCTTTCAGGTAAAAAAACTTCCCACGTTTGTATGTAGCCCAAAAGCTCATTTCTATTACCTAGGATAAAATTCCATGGAGGTATGGAGGGAAAACATTTGTGCGCAAATGCACAAAGGCCGGCACTCCTGACAAATACATGCACAGTACATACACCTATGGACCATGCACAACCCTCACCAAAGCCAAATGCCTGTTTTCCTCTGTCCCTTGGCATCACTTTCTATTTCCATTTTGAGAGGAAATGTGGAGGGAAACAGAGGCTCTTGGTACAGATTTGAGTCACCTTTACCCAGAATTCCCAGGTCTGAAATATCCCAAATGCAAAGATTTTCCTGGGTGTCTGAAAGAGTGACTCCTTTGCTTCCTGATGCTTCAATGTAGACAAGCTTTGTTTCATGCACACAGATATTCAAAATATTACATACAAAATTACATCGAGGTTATGCATATAAAGTATATGAGAAACCTCAATGAGTTTTCTGTTTAGACTTGAGTCCCATCTCCAAGATTATTCAAAATATTAAGTACAAAATTACATCTAGGTTATGGCTATAAGGTGTATGCAGAAGCTCAATGAATTTTCTGTTTGGACTTGAGTCTCATCTCCAAGATATGCAAATACTCCAAAATCTGGACCAAAAAATAAATCCAAAATCCTAAGCACTTCTGACCCAAACATTTTGGATAAGGGAGGCTCAAGTTGTACAGGATTCTGGGTTGCTGTATTTGTGCATAGTTTCACACTTTGGGGAAGGCTTTCTGTGTGGCTTTGTGGCCAAAAAAAAAATCGATCCCAAAAGTGCACCACTAAACAAACTGGTGCTTTGACTCTGGAGACCATGCCATGTCCACTCCTGCTCCAAAAAGATCAATTTCAAGATTCCTATATAGACCAGCAGCAGAAAATAAGTTTGCAAACAGATGATCCCAGTTACATCGAAGCAACGGAGCATAGATCTACCCATGGGAAGACTTCAGCCACTCCTATATAATGCTGCAGAATCTCAATTTCTCATCTTAACAACCAAAAATAGTTAAACATTCCCATAAATCCAGTTGGATTACATTGGGTTACAGAAGAGCCGGAGTCGGAACGGAGAAAGCTTTCTGCCAAGGAGAGGCCAGGTGTCTCAGTCCAATCTCTCCTATTCTGTTCCAAAGCCCCGAAAATCCTCCCAAGGTTAGCTCCGCAATCTTTTCCTTCTTTCCATTTTTTAAAGATAAGGCATCGAGTGTAACAGATACGTGTGGGAACTTAAAAACTACACAAAGCGGCTACTGTCGCTCCGGCAACTTCGTCCCCCGTCCGCGAAATACGATAATTACTTCTCTTTAAAAACAAAACAACAACCTTTTCGCTTCTGTACAAATAATTTCATATGTCAGGAAAGACACCCATCTTCGATAACACATCAAGACAGAACTTGTCCGTTTGGTAGGAAATAAGACTAAAATAAAATTAAAAGGAAAAGGGGAGGAAGGAGAGGCAAGGAAGGAAATCGATTTAAAACCAAAACGAACAACACAAAAGCATAGCTAACTACAGGCCAGTATATACACTTTTGTTCACCACATTTATTGTGGTTTCTTCTGTGAACAGGTCAGACTAACTGGTCCAGATCCTTGAAGGTGTGCAAGAATGTAAATTTGTCCCACTTTCCCCCAAAAACAAACCAGGATTTGAGAGGGAAACTCATTTTAAAACCAGTGACAACATACTAAAAACTGTACACTGTTGTCCGATAAACTTATAAAGGATCCACCCACCCGCCCCAAAGTCACTATGATGGCATAAAAGTGAATTCAGGTGTCTTTTAACTATATAATTATTATTATTATTAATATTTTTTTTAATAAAAGTCACTTTTCCCCCCTTTCCAGAGCTTTAAAAAAACAAAACAACCACGGCCCGGTTATCTCCACTGTCTCTGGCCGATCAGGCACAAGAAGATGCTGAACAAGAGAGCCGCTTCCGAGAGGCTTGCGCCGGCGGCCGAATCGCTCGCTTTTTTGTCCATTTTGTTGTTGGTGTTCCGCGTGACTTCTGTCGCATTAAACACGAATTCAGGGGAACACTGCGGCATCTCGCACCCACTCCCGCTTCCTTCGCCGCTGCCTTCGTCGCCTACGGAGGACACAGAGAAGATTTTCCTGTTACAATCGCTCAGCATCCAACGCTGTTATCAACCTCTGTTACGACTGCATGGCATGGAAGACACCCTCATTCTCAAAGGGAACAATGTAATTGTGTTATATTATGTCAAACTGTATTTATTAGTTTTTATATTATAATTATGTGTATTGTTTATGAAGGAGGACTAATGGGATTTATTTTATTGTTAAATGTTGTTTACGTAAGCTGCCACAATCGTTTTGGAGAGGTGGGAGAAAATTAGATTATTATTATTATTTTATGGGTAGGGGGATATAATTGTGCTGTATTAATGGAGGAAGGTGAACACCGTGGACTACATCATTAATTAATGTCAGGGTCACTCATATCGCACCACACAAAGGTTGACCATAGAGTCATGCTGGAGGACCTCCAGATGCCTAGAGAGACTACTTAAAGAGTGGTACTGAAAGACCTCTATAGAGTCAGATGCCTAGAGAGACCTCCTTTCTAGGCAGCTAGAGGTGCTCCAGGCATCTTCCAGCAGAAATATAGCTTTCGCCATTATCTATGGCTTACGCTATCCAAGTCTGGGAATGTATCCCTGAAATAGATGGGTCAGATTCCACAGTCTTCATTGGACTACAACACATGCTTCTTTTGAAGGTCTTAATTTTGCATTTTCTCATTATCTCCTTTTTAATTCTAAGCAATTAAAAAAAAATCTGTCGCTAACTTTCTTTACATCAAAGCAGTACTTGATCTGACACAAGGGCCGTCTCACTTACTTATATCAATAAAGTCAACGTCGTTCCCGTTGTAGGCATTCTTCATCTTGTTGGTCATCACTCGGAGGGCTACGATTTGCCGGCGAATCACCAGGTCTGGTTTCGAGGTGTCGACAACCACTTCTGGATTGTTTGCCTGGTTGGCTAAGCCATTTGCCGTCACAGCGAAGACGTACCTACGGAGGCAAAAAAACACCACTTCTGTCAATGGTCAACCCATCCATGACCATTAGTCACGATGGCCCCATGACTGTGATATTCTTTAGTCTGTGACTAAGCTACACCTTCACTCAGCCATCATTCAAAATGCAGAGCATAATCAATAGTCAAGAAACTAGGAGAGAACTAGGTGAAAGAAAGGGAGCGGTGAAGGAATTGGACAAGATCCTCAGGAGTCAAGTTACATAATTGAATCCCAACCTCTGAATTATCCATGTCAGGGTCCTTCTAATTTTGAAATGAGGACAGTGAAGAGAGCTCACAGAAAGAGAGTCAACTAATTTGAAATACGATGCTGGAGGAGATACCATGGATTACCACGGAGATCAATAAACGGTTCCTAGGGCTAACCAAACCTGTATTCTCCCTAGAAGTAAAAACTACTCAACTGGAAACATCCATCAGATGACATGACTCACTGGAGGAGATGATAATGCTGGGAAAAGAGGAAGGTGATAGGAAAAGGAGAAGATCCCACAAAAGATAGACTGACTCAATCAAGCATGTCATGAAACTGAGTTTGCAAGATCTGAGCAAGGCTGTGTATGGCCAGGGCTCTTTCCTTACTCACAGGATCACCAGACGCCAAAGGCTACTTGAAGCAAGCAATAAAAACAACCCCAGCTCTCTCTACTGATGGCTATAGGTCAGAAGTGGCCATCTTGGTTTTCAATGAAGTCTTGTGAAGCTTCCACCAGTTACTGGCTTAGATTAGTGGAAGAAAGTGTTCACTGGGAAAACCAGTCCTGCCAGAGGTTGCCAATGGCCAGGAAAGGAACAATAGCCAAATGGAGGGATGGGCAAAGTGTGGCCCATGGACCACATGTGGCCCCTGGGACCCCTAAATGGAGAACCTGAACACCCTGGAAACTTCTCAAAGCCCCCAGATTCCTCCACTCCCAATTTATGATTTTGAAAGGGGCAATTTTCTGGTGATTTTGCCCACCCCTGGTGTAGTGGATGAACCAATTTACCCAAACCAGTTCCATGACCCTGTAAAAGCATGTTCGATCCAGATACTGGAAAACCCTGAAATCTCTGGCAAGAAAGTCAAGATGGGACTCAGCTCAAACAAAGCGTTTTGACTTCATCCAAACCTGCTTTTGTCGCTCCCGTTCCAACACTCTTCTTCATTGACGTTTCCAACGGCCATTTTCTCATTGTTACAGATATTGCTGGGAAGGGAAGACCAGAATTTCTTGGCTTGTTTCAGCTTTTCCTTCACATCTGTCACCTAGTGGTCAAAATAAGAGAAGATCTCAGAATCAGAGCAAACGCTCTTTCGTTGAGCAATCCTCAATTTCATTGAGCCATAGCTATGTGTGACACAAGTGTCTCCTGACGCAGGATCCTGGTCCTTATTTATAAATAGCTGGCCTACAGATCTTCACCCACTCACCAGCCGATCCAAACTCGTGCCTGCGGCTGTCGTCGGCCGCTCTTCTGGGTTGTAGGGCCTGAAACGGGCGCTGAAGCTGCTTTCCGAGGCTGAGCGAGACGTCCGGGTTTGGGCCAGCATCTTGGGCTGCCCGCACCCTTGGAAAACCTACAAAGAAGACACAGCAGTTGCAGAAACTTTCTAACAGCAGCAGAAGAGCTTGGGAAAATGCAAAAGCAGGCCTTCCCAGATGCAGCCCAAAGCAGTCGCGCATGTGATCCTTCTTTCCTTTGCTCTCACTGCTGATACTGAGTCAACACACATATGTCTAGGAAGGAGTAACTACCCTGTTCCCGTTACACTAAAAAGTCGTGAATTACAGCTATGGTCATAATTCCATTCCAGCAAAAAAAGCAGCTAGTTATACAAATGCTTTCTTAGAAAAATTAGTTTATTCCTTAGCTCTGATCTTCCACACCTAGCGCCCTCACCATACCTTCTGGGACACCTGCATGCTGTTCTCCTGCATGTTCATGATGGCATCGGAGATCTTCACATCGATGGGATCCATGACAGATTCGATGTTGAATGGTCCCTCCAACCGCTCGGCTACCATCAGCATCGAGTCTGATCAGAGAAAATGAAAGGCAAAGGGTTAAAAGGAAAATCTAACTTAATAGGCAGCAAATGCATGCAACTATTTCCCTTCTAATGTTTTCTTTAAAGAACATAATTCCTGTTTCCATGCTCCAGAATCCCTACACACATGTGTATCCATCAGCAAGATGTTTGTGTAATCATCAGCAGTGGCTAAACAAACCTTGCTCAGACACCACTTGAAGGCTCTGTTTCTCCAGCCCCTGCACCATCCTTCCAATGCTGATGCTGATAAAAGAACCCTTCCAGCTAGATAGAGGATGAGGAAGCATAAAATGGATGTGCATAAAAAGACTTTGTAAAAAGAAACTTCACTGTCACAGGCTTTAATATACTACAGATATAACTATTTATACCTGTAGTATATAAAAACTGAGTTATATGTGTACTATATTCTCCTAGGTAGGAAACTGAGCATGGTATAGTGGTTTGAGTGTTGGACTATGACTCTGGAGACTCTCTCAGCCTCTGAAAAAGGCAACGGCAAACCCTCTCTGGAGGGATTTGCCAAGAAACCCCCATGATAGCTTTGCCTTAAGGTCGCCATAAGTTGGAGATGACCTGAAGGCACTGAGCAACAAAGGAAACCCGGCATTTCAGAAAACTAGAAAGACAGACCAGATGTTTAATTTCCCAATAGCTTTCTATTCTCTTGCACCTGAAAGTATTCCTCCGGTGATTTCTGCTCCTTCTAGTCTACCTTCCTCTCCCAGTATGCCTTCAGAGCCCTGCGGGGAAAGATTCCAGGCTCCTCCAATTGCATTCTTCCCTGAAATTTTGCAATCAGAGCCAATTATCTAAAATAAACAAGACCATCTTGCCATCTTTGCGTGCTGCATTTCAGGTTTCCTTCTGGTTTGCTTTTAAAGGGGGGAAAATGACAACCTACATGGTCACTTTTCATTTGAAGGGCAACCCTGAAGTCATGGGTGTGCGTATGTGTGTGTGTGTGTGCAGTCCTTCAAGATGCCTGTCAACTTAAAGCAACCCCATGAATTTCATAGGGTTTTCTTAGGCAAGGAATTGGTTCTGCCAATTCCATCCTCAGAAATACATAGCCTACAGCACTTGGTGTCATTTGTTGTTGTGTACCTTCAAGTCATTTCTGCCTTAGGTAAACGCAAAGCTATAGGATGCATTTCAAAGGAAGGAACTGGCAAAACCACGTTTCTTAGTATCCCTTGCCTAAGAAAACCTTGCAAAATTCATGGGGTTGTCATAGGTCAGCAGGCAACTTGGAGACCCATACACACACACACAAACACAAGGTTAGCCTATCACAAGTTTTTCTTATCAGAATTTGTTCAGAGGAGTATTGCCCTTGTCATCTTCTGAGGCTGAGAAAGTGTGACTTGCCCATGTCTCCCAGTTGGTTTTCTTGGTTGGACAGGGATTTGAACACTGGTCTTCCAAAATCCCATTCCAACACTGAAACCACTACACCACAATGTCATCTACATGTATTTTACTGTAACTTTCAAGGAAACAAAGAAATCAATGCTAAAGATAGGGACACCGAAATGTAGTCATGACAGTGTGGCTTTGTGTTCGACCCAGGATTTGGGTCGAAATGCACAGCAGGTCTATGAACAACCTGAGACAAATGAGATGAAGACACTGTCCAGTTCCTATAATACTTTCAAACTTTGGAGTAATGGATGCTATTCTGAATATCCATCATTGTAACAGTGGGTCTTTGTTATCCATTAGGGTTTGGTTCCAGGGATGCTCAAGTCCCATTAAATACAATGGCATAGCAAAATTGTGTCCTTCATACAAAATGCAAAATTAAGGTTTGCTCTTTGGAATTTATACTTTTTTTGGAATATTTTCAAGCCGTGGATGCCTGAATTCGTGAATAAAATATCCATGGATAAGGAGGGCCAACTGTAGTGGTGTGAGAAGAGGCAAAAGTGCTTTTGATGTGACAACAAAATGGAACCTTTTGACAAGTAACCAGAGTATGACTTAAATCAGGAGTGAGCACACTGCTGCCTCTGGGCCCAACTAGCCCCCCAGAATCCCCCAATCCCACCTCCCCAATGTTTAACTTTAGCACGGAGGCAATGTTTGTGCCCCAAATCCTTGCAGAAAACACAGGAAAATACACAAAAATATCCTTGCCCCCAACAAGCACCCTAGAACCTCTTACTATCCTCAAATAGAGTAAGCCCTAGGTTATGGGCACTGGAATCACGTGAAAGTTGGAAAAGTACAAACAAAAGAAAGCAATATTTTCAACCTAACACCTCTCTAGGGATATCTAGGTCCTCCAGCACAACCCTGTGGTCAACATCAGCCAGAACCTGGCCATAGAATTGTGCTGGAGGACCTCCAAATGCCTTGATAAGTGTTCTCTCCAGGAACCTCTAGGCCCTCCAGGGCAACTCTATGGTCAACATCTGCCAGAGTCACCCATAGAATTGCGTAGGAGGACCCACAAATGCCTAGAGAAGTGCTCTCTCTAGAAACGTCTAGGTCCTCCAGTGCAACCTCTGGCAGACATTGCTGAATAATCTAGAGATTTCTAGAGAGAACATATTAATCTAATCCATGAATAATCAGATCTGCTAAAGTTAAAGATGACAATCTGGACTGTGCCTCCGTTTTTCTCTGTAGTCACTCTCAGAGTGTCACCATTTTGAGAGGGGCTGGAGAGAGAGATATACAGCATTTCTTGGGGGAAGCCTAATGTGGGGGTCTTGAAGAGAAACTGGCCCTTACCACCACACAGTTGCCCACCCCTGAGTTAGATCAAAATATGAGGTTACTACAGCAAACCAAATCAGCTCCCCTGTCACTTCACTGTTTAAAAAAAAATATCACTGCTTTGGAACAACATAGGTAGCAGTTTTCTTGTTTTAAAAAGCCAGAAATATTTCAACTGGTTCAGGGAACAGAGAAGATTTCAGATGAATGAAATGTGTAGGATTTCTCCCCACAAAATGGCTTCTTTTGGCTAAGTAGTGCCTTCAAGAGGTCCCAAAGTCGGACCAGTTTCCCCCCAGTTCCTGGGAATTGGGGCCTCTGTGCCTCAGGATGCCATGGCATTGCACACATCACTGCTAAGGAATGCAAGCCTGGCTCTCGCCGGAGAGAAAGAGAGAGACAGACAGAGAAGGAAAATGCCTTGCAATTTGGAAAGATAAGCAAATCCACCGCTGGGCTTGGAGGAGACATTCAGCTACGAACTCCTTGGCGGTGCCAGAGGGACCGATAAGGGAGTGCCAAGGAGAAATGAACTGGATGGCACCAGGGAACAAAAGAGAAGCTAGCCTGGGGTGGAGGTAGGAGCCATTAAAACCATAGCTGGAGCACAATGAAAAACTGACACACACACACACACACACACACACACACACACACACCCGCTTTTCAGAAGGAAGGGAAGGAATGAAGGGAGGGAGGGAGGGAAGCAAACAGTTCGGAAGGCTACATCAGATCTTAGGACCTCCTGCAAAGATTTGGCAGAAACTCTTGCCAACAGATAAATGGTAAATCCCCCCCTTTCCCAATAATATTCACAGGGGTTTGATTTTCGTCAAGACTGGCCGGGGTTCAGTGGAACGAGGCTTGGAAGCATAGAAGCAGGTACATAGGGTCACCAGGAAATACTATTGCCCCCTTTTCATTTACTCCAAGGAATGCCAGGTTTGCCATAGAGTTGTCATAAGTCGGAAACAACTTGAAGACACACAACAACCACAACCACCTTGGATAGTCATCATGGACTAATGGTCTCAGTTCTCGACCAGGAAGACCAGGGTTTGAATCCCCTCAAAGTGCTGGAAACCCACCTAGGGCTAAGTCACACTCTCTCGGCCTCAGAGGAAAGCAGCAGAAAACCCCCTCTGAACAAATCTTGCCTAGAAAACTCCACAACAGGTCTGCCCTTAGGGTCGCCATAACCTTGGATGGTTCCTTCAAAGTTTGGACTGGAACCCAGAGCAGACTGCATGCAACTCTCACACAGGAGACATCCGCCCCCCACGACTTTTCTCACTTTCACCAGATGCATAATGAAAAGACAGAGGTGGCAACACAAATGCCATGATGCACAAGACATGGACCAAATCCAGGGCGAACAATATGAGAGTTCGTGTCTCCTCCTCCTGCACCCTTCCCCGTCCTTTTGAGCGCTCCGATAGCAGCAAAGAGTCCAATTTGGGAAGGGATACCCCTCCTGACAATACTATCTGACCCAGACATTGCTTCTTGCAAGAAGCTTTCCCTCTTGAGCTATTGTGGGTGATGCACAAGAGTCTACAATTAGCAGATTGTCCTTTTCCAACCGATTGCTTGGCATCTTGCCTTCTCTTCTGTAACATTCCTCTCTCTCACACACACACACAGACACACACACAACTACCACTCTTTTCAGTTCTGGGCTGTTCTGGTTACTGTCTCGGATGAATTAGCTAGTGTGTTCACATCCTCTCTGATGAAATCAGGTTTCTAAGGCTCCGTGGAAAGAGCCAGGACAAGGCAAACTTCTGTAATATGCTGTGTGTGTCTGTGCAAGTGTGTGTATGCCAATGTATGCATGGGGAGATTGGATGTGTCTGCCAAAGTAACGTTCCAAAAAAATTGTTTGCGGACACGGCGGGAGGAATCCGGCACAATTTATTTGAAAAAGCTATTCAGCCCTTGGCAAAGTTTTGCTGCTTTTGAGAAAAGCAAGAGCTTGGCAAAAGTAACACTGCCCATCACCCATGCCACCTGGGGGGATTCTGGGACTTGTTGGGGGGGTAGGGAAGAATCTCAGGCACATCCTGGCTGCTGGGAGGTGATTCTGACTCGCCACAGAGGTGACCAAGCAAGCTGGAAACTTGCACCCTGCTACTGAGTTTATTTTGAGGTCCGAGAGTCTCCCAAATAACTCTGGGAATCATTTTTCAGTAAGAAAAGTAGATGAAAGAGATAGTTCAGGGAAAGGTAATGGCAAACCTCCTCCGAACAAATCTTGCCAAGAAAGCCCCATGATAGGGTTGGCTTAGGTTTGCTATGAGTCAGAAACTATGAAGGCACACAACAACAATGGTTTTAATTGTGTTTTGTATTTTAATGTCCTATACCCAACCTCGAGGCTTGAAGAGAGGTGGGATAGAAATTATCATTATCATTATCATCATTATTACCATATTATTATTATTATCATTATCATTATTGAAATATCAGTCCCAGCACCTCTTGGGAACTATGATAGTGAGAAAGAGAGTTTAAACTTACTGATAAATATTGCACAGCAACTCATTCATAAATGGAGATGCAACTTGTGGCTATACATGATCCAATTGCTCCGTTTCGAACAACAACTGGTCTTTCTAATTCTGTATGGCTGCACCAGGAATAGGCAAAATCCAGCCCTACAACTCTCCCAACAATCTCTGTCTTTGTTTTTCCTCTCACGTTTCCAGCCCCAAAAGCTGGGGCAATGGGGGGATGTTATCAGACAAGGGAAATTGGAAGTATAATCCAATGACAATCCGAATGCAATCATGGGGTTTAATGTTTTTGCGTGAGAGGTCATCACACGCAATTTCGGGCAATGGAAAGTCAGTCTGAACGTAATCATGGGGTTTCACGTTATTGCATGAGAGGTGATCACACGCAATTTCGGGCAATGGCAAGCTATTTTCGGGCAATGGGAACTCAGTTCGAACGCAATTCAAATTCATGTAAATTAACTGAACTAACAAATTCATGTGAATGCGTTCTGGCCCCACTTTCTTTTCATTCAAAATTAAGAGAAATTCCTCCTGTGTGATAAACTCCAGGGACACATAATCTTTTCTTTAGGACAAACATAACCACTCACCGATGAAGTTATTCCACTCCGTGTCCAGCTCTCCTTGGTTGGCAAGACAGCCCCTCATCACGTTGAAGCAGTAGTTGTAACACGGCTTGACCGCCACTAAACCCCGGCAGTACGGACAATACATCATCTTCAGCAAGGCTTGGACGCCTTGGGGTGTGGGATTGACCTTCAAAACGAACCCAAAAATAATATTATTACAATTGCTATATCGTCATCATAATTATTCTCATCATCATCATCATCATCAATATTATAAGTTGAGTCTCCTTATCCGAAATGCTAGAGACCAGAAGTGTGCGCCGCTCAAGCCGCGCGGCGCACACGGGGCGAAAGGGGCGGCGCATCCCATTCAATTGAATGGGCGCACGTGCCCGTTGTGTCCTGCGCGCGCCCGCGCCGCCGCGCCACCATGCACAAGCCCCATTGTTTCCAATGAGGCTCGAGCATAGGCGGAATTCACCTTACGTGGAGGGATCTGGAACGGATCCCCCGCATAAGGCGAGGACGGACTGTACTTTGTGCACACTGTACATATGTTGGCATGTCAGTACTTTTGGATTCTGAAGCATTTTGGACTTCAGTTAAGTGGGAAATAGCCTTTTCTGCTCAAAATTTGCACGTGGTTGATTTGTATGCAAAACAGTGGCTTTTTCTGCATAGAGAGATTATTTCCTGCACATAAAATGCTGTTCCCTGTGTAGAAAATGTCGTTTTCTGTACAAACAAAACAGCCACATGCGAAATATCAGTATTGAATATCACCATCGGATCTTGATGGTTAAGTGATGGATTTTTCTATTGTTATGCGATTGTGGAGTTATGCATACATATGAGGTTTGGTATGTTGTTGATGTTCTCGGGATACGTATTAAAAAGAAATAGCAATGACAAGAACAATGTTACCAAATGGTGTGCTCCATCAGTTCTGACAACAGCCCCGTGTGATGGCATATTTCCCGAACAGGCCATCAGGATCCCTTTCCATTGGTCATAACCAACCAGGGATCACATGGATATTTGTCTGGCTTCCTAGCCAATCAGGGATCCTATAGGAACCATATTTCTTTTTAAAAAGATGGGGATCAAGGTAACATTACAGTGCTGGCAAACAATCAGATCTGGCCCTGTGAACGCAGCATCACATGAAGGCCATCTTTTTTGATTTTGCCTTAAGTGAACACATCTGACCTCTTTCAGGACAATTGCCGATAAAATGTCTAAAGGGGTGTGCGCTCTCGATGGAGCCAGAAACAGTGCGCAAAGAATGTGCGTCCCTCCCCATCCCCCTGCAATCGTTTCTCAGCTAAGCCTTAATTTTGCATGACACATCATTCAGCCATGTGTTCCTCATTACAAGGAAATTTCTGAAGTCTATGAATTGCAAAATATCAAGTTCCACTCTTCCCTTAGTCACTGCGGGATCTGGCTTACATATTTTCCCCCTCTTTTATTTTTAGGTTCTTTTTTCTTCCCCTTGCCCCTCTCCCTTAATTTTTTAAATAGTAAGATGCCCTCGAGGTTCGGGCAGGAAATGTCCACGTTTGGCAGCAATTTAAACCTGTTGATTTTAATGTCTGTCAAGGGTTTAATAATAGGCCGAATCCCCAGTCCGCGCCTTTCACCATTTCTAAAGGGAAATTGGGGGAAGGGAGAAAGGGAATATGTGGCAGAGAGTGTTCCCATCGTCACAAAATCCCAAAAAGGCAAGAAACATTATCTACAGTTGTTTGGAGAGAAGGAGAGAACAGGAATGTAATTCTATAAAACAAGCAAACGTAGCATTTTTCTTCCCATTTTGAGAAAGCCTTTAAAAACCATACCATTTTTGAAAGCTATGTACAGACCTTTTCTGTGCATAAAACAGCATTTTCTGCACCAAAAATAATATTTCCATGCAGAAACATTATTTCCTTCACCTAAAAAGCAGTTTCCTGCAAGGCAATGTTGCTTTCTATGCAAATCAATTGTATGCACATTTTAGGCAGAATAACAACAGCCTTTTCTGGGGTAGAAAATATCCAGATTTTTTGCATCCTCCAAAGGGTGCAATACCCACATGGCAGTGGCTTGGCAGCACTCCCTCAGTGCTGTGTTGTATGTGCGCAGTGGCGGAGGGGTGCCTTGACACCGTGTGCCATGCAATGCGGCATGTGGCTGACTGCAGCCCTAAGCTGGCTCAAACTGCCGGTCTGAACAGCCCTTTTGTCAATGTCACCCAGTGGGTTTTATGGCCGAACAGGGAATTGAACCGTGGTCTCCAGAGTCTTAGTCCAACTCTCAAACTAGGGTCATCTTAAGTCAGAAATGACTTGAAGGCACACAACAACAAGAGAGGTATATCTCAATTCTGGTGCTGAACGAGCCAGACATCATCTTGTTTGCAACAGAACTGGAGGTTGTGACATCCAGTCTACCTGCAAAAAGGATGGAGGGAGGCCAGTTTATTTGGCCAATGCAGACAGGCCCTTAGTTTGCAGCAACTGAAGTAAGCTGAGGACAAAGGAGTAAAGGAAGAGAAGGAGAAATGATTAACTGGGACTGTCCTTGCCAAGTCAGGACAGTTGGGGGGCGCATAATCCACTTGGTACATGGTCTGGAAGCTGGGCACCATAATGCCTCGAACCAGGCACGTTTTCTGCTTAGTGCATCTTTCTACATGATCCTGCCCAGCTGCGACTTTTCTTCAGTTCGTAGGAAAGCAAGCTGGATGCAATTGCAGCAACTCCACCCCACAACTGCTTTTTAAACTTCCAATTTTAAAAGGATCGGCAACTTCTTACAGCAGACAAGTTGAGTTCAATTATACAGCTTGCTTGCAAAACTTCTCAGCCTCAAAGGACCGGGAATTCGTGTTATTTCCCTTCTGCCCAACACGCTCTAAATCATTGCCATGCGAGAAAATAAAAACAATTTTAACCCTCCTTCTGGAAGATGGAAGAATTCGATCACCCAGAATCAGGGTTTGTTGCAAAATTCATATAGAAATAGAACTAGGAGGTAGGCATTTTGTGATATGGTTGTTTGACTTTAACCTTTAAGGACTTAGTAACTTTAACCTGCAAAGCATTTATTTATTTTTCAATAAAGTCCTTACAAATAAAGTCCATGCATTTCAGTTACCTGTTATGTAGGGATTTTATTTTATTTTTTAACTGGCGAAAAACAGCTGGGATAAAAACTGTTGGAACAAATCTTTTGTCTCCGTTTTATTTACTTTTTGTGTTTTTTCATGTTGCAGACAAGGATAGCTGGCAGCTACTCAAACATTGTGAACATGTGTTTTCTGGCTCAGGTGGTTTGGACGCTATGGAATAATATTGTTAATTCTGAGCCTATGGGCAAGGGACGTTTTTCATCTCTCTCAATACACAACACATCTCAGTTAAGAAAGGAGATTTGCTCTTGGGCATGACTTCTTCAACAGAAAACTGGAGAGCAATTCAACATGTTTCAGCAAACCTTTTTATTCAAAACTAACAATGGGTGCATGTGAAATGAAGGTCAGAGAAGCCTTGCATAAGTCAACAAAAACATTTTGAACCTCCTAGAGAGCATTTGAAGGTTTCTTCCAAAATGCGTCATCCAAACTTATCTGTACAGTTTGCACTTGCAGATCTCCAATCCACTGCCATAAATTCCATCACAACCTGTGTACATCACAACAAGCCATGCTGCAGTTGTTGAAACCCATCTGATTCAAAACTGCAAAGCTATCACAGCTAACATGCCTTGGTTTGTTAACTAGATGTAAACCACAATCTGAACCATGGCTCATGGTGGCTTAAGATCCCTGCTTTGTTTTAACCATGGCTTGTTGCGACATTCAAACCCACAATGGTGGCCACCTTGAAACAGGAGCTGACAAAAGGGGCAGGAGAGAAACAAGTCAACAGCAAACCATAGATTATTTATTTGGCCATCTTTTATTCAATGTGTGATTTAAACATCACACCATGGTAGCACAAGCCATGGTTTATCCTATGGGTGTAAAAAATGCATCCCACAAGCTGCATGTGACCCAATATCTTTCTGTGGCCTCAAAAGCTCTCCAAAGCCCCCAAGGAAAATCCAAGTGAAACATTCGTGTGACGAAAAACATGGAAAACACCTCTTTACCATCTGCCAATGTGGCAATTTGTCTTATTTTTACCCACAACCTAAAATTCAGGGGGAGGGCGGGAATTAGACAAATATCAGCCAAGAAGGATCAAACCAGAAGTGATGCAATGCTGTATTTGTTAGGTGCCTTCAAGTCGTTCTGGACTTATGGCAACCCTAAGGTCAACCTATCATAGGGTTTTCTTGGCACGTTTCTTCAGAGGGGGTTTGCCATGGCCATTCTCTAAGATTCTGGAATATTTTTCTTTCCTTCCCTACACCTTGATTTATCACATTGCACCAGCCCATCCTCTGAAACAAGTCTCTTCCCAAAATAGCTCCATGCAACTCACCGCTGAAACTTTGCCGATGACGTCTCTGGCCACGGCCAAGCCTTGGGCAAAAGTCCGGGCCGCCACGAATGCCCGCGTCACCTGAAGCTTAAGCTTGCGTGGCACATCCCCGAAGGGCTTGAGCTGTTCGGTGTACTTGCTGACGCACTCCAGGTATTCGTCCGTAAAGTGGTACTGGGGATTGACCAGGCGGAACATGCGCTCCAGGAGCCGGGCCCAGAAGTCATTGAGCATCTCCTCCAGGTTAACGTTGCCCCCTGTGTAGTAGCGCTTCAGTTCCACAAAGAGGTCCTTAAACATTTCCGAGTTCTGCATGTACAGGAGGCCGTAAGTCCTTACAAACATGTCGTTCAAGGATTTCTCGGCGTTCTCGAGAAGTTCTCGGAAGAATTCTGGAGCAAAGGAGAGAGACATATTATTCCAAGCCAGGACACAAATTCTTCGGTACAGGTTGAGAATCACTTATCTGAAATGCTTAGAACCATTAGTGTATTTTGTATTTTTAAAATAACATGTATTTATTTATTTTGGAATACAAGTTGAGTCTACCTTATCTGCAACTCCGCACAAAAGTTTTTGAGTATAGGTGGAGAATCGCTTATCCCTTGGGACCAGGTGTATTCTGTATTTTGTACTTTTAC
This sequence comes from Sceloporus undulatus, assembly GCF_019175285.1. NCBI lineage: Eukaryota > Metazoa > Chordata > Lepidosauria > Squamata > Phrynosomatidae > Sceloporus > Sceloporus undulatus. The sequence goes on from NC_056528.1 coordinate 32,266,455, forward strand.
TACTATTATTGTTGTACTTACTACTAGTAGTACTACTACAGATTTTGGAAAACAGGTTGAGTCTCGCTTATCTGGAATTCTGAAATCTGAAATACTCCATAATCCATAATTGTCAACATAGGTGGATAATAACACCTTTGCTTTTTGATGGTTCAGTGTACACAAACTTTGTTTCCTACACAAAAGTATTAAAAATATTGTATAATCTATAGCTTTAGGCCACATTTTTCTCAGGAGTGCATAGGTATAGATATAGATATTATTATTATTATTATTATTATTATTATTATTATTATTATTATTATTATTAGATATAATATTAAAGTTCTCTGTTTTCACGGGGGATCCATTCCGGACCGCCACCACATGCCAAAATGGAAAATCACCAATATTCCAGCCCCATTGGCTTGAATGGTGGCACACGTTCATGGGCACACACCCCATTTTGTCCCCCTCCATTTGCCACCTGCAAATGGGCAAGGGACCCAGACTCCAAGTCTAGGAAAACTGAGGGGGGACTGTATATTTAAAAGGTATTTGCATGCTGATGAAAGGAAAGCAGGGGGGGAGGCCAGGTAGGCCTTCTTTGGAATGAATTCCAGAGGTTGGGAGTAGCCTCCAAGGAGGTCCTGTGTCCTCACCAAGGAAACCTATGATGGTGATGGAACAGAGAGAAAGCCTTCCCCTTTAAGATCTTTGAACTCTGGCAGCTTCGTATGGGGAGATATGGTCTCTTAGACTGGACCTAACCCATATAGAGCTGTATAGGTCATGACAAGTATTTTGAATTGTACCCAGAAACAGTAGCCATCAAAGCTGTTTCAACAAGGGAGTCATAGGCTCCCCATAACTGGCTGCAACCTTTTGGCTGCAGCATTTTGGACCCGCTGAAGTTTCCAAACAGCTTCCAAAGGCACCCCCACATAGAGCATGTTACAGGAGCCCAAACAGGATGCAAAACTCTTGTAAATCTCCATAGAGTTTAAAAATACAAGGCCCATTGAGTCAAAGCCATCTAGAGCTCACCACTAACAGGTGTTGTCTTTGCACCTTTGCCTGGAAAAAACAACACATTGACCCAAGAGAGGTGGAAGGGCTTGGGTCACTTTAGCAACCCCACTAATGTGGTCAGAAGGCACCACCAGATTTGTTTTCTGGGAGGGGCTCACAGGGGACCCAAAGAAAGCTCAACGAGGAACCGAATCACGTCATAATGCCCATGGCATAATCCTCAAGAAAACATGTCTAATGCGGGACAGATGCCAGCAAGACAAAGCATGATGCGTCGTCTCAGAGGGCCTTTGCAAAACGATCTCCTCCCATCCATCCATCTATCTGTCCGTCCGTCCATCCATCCATCCATCCTTCCATCCTGTATGTAATTATTTTACGATTTAATAGTGGGAGTGGGGCGAAGGAAGGTGAAAAATGGATGACCACTTTGCAATTTTTGCAACTTTTCCAGGTACAACGTTGCCCACTTCCCTTTACATCATATACCAAAAGGGGAAAAAATCCCAATAGGAATTATGATTTTTTTAATGCAGAGGTGGCAGGGGAGAGAGACATAAAGAGATCATTTCATTTCATCCGCTTTGGATACTGGATCTTTGGGATTTTGTCCCGCGCTTTCTTGTGACTCATTTCCAATAAATACATTTTTAATAACACACGCCTCTGTGTGCTGAAATCCTCAAAGGAGGCAGTGTTTAGACTCAGAAGTTGTTAGAAGCCGGAGCAAAAAGAAAAAGAAAAAGAAAGTGGAGGGGGAGTGTGTGAAAAGAAATGTTCTTGGCCCAGTTTGAATTTAAACCTTGTTAAAATGTATGAAGTATGCCGGAGTTCAGATTTTGAAAGTCTTCAAAGTGCTGCAGTACAAACAAAATCTAACTCGGAACATTTTGGGGGGGAAAGTGGGCGAGAAAGTAGGGGGTGGGGGAATCAATCCTTAAAAACACATTTTTAGAGGGTTTGTTGTTCAAATAATCCCTGGGTTAGCTGTTGACACCACAGCTCTACTCGGGAGCAGAGGAGAAAACAGCGGAGCTTGGAAACTTGGAGAATTATATATCCCAGAATCCCCTAGCCAGCCTGGGCATTCTTGGAGCTGGGAGATTCTGGGAAATACCATCCCTAAAAGTCTGGCCATGCTGATGGATGGATTCTGGAAAGTACAGTGTGCCCTTAGTATCCACTGGGATTTGCTTCCAGGACCCCCCTGCAATAGATACCAAAATCCATGGATGATCAAGTCCCATTAAATACAATGGCCTAGTAAAATGGTGCCCTTTATATAAAATCAAGGTTTGCTTTTTGAAATTTATATTTTTCGGAATATTATCAACCCGCGGAAGTTTGCATCCATGGATAAAAAATCCATGGATGTGGAAGACCAACTGTATTATGACTGGGGGATTCTGGGAATTCTAATAAGTAACTTTTCTGGGAAATAAATTTAGAAAAGATCTTGGATTTCAAGTCCTTCCAACCCCACATAACACTTTCTCTTGTCTCAATTTCAGCATGAACGTGTCCTTTCCCATCGCTGGCATTTCCTGCCTCCAATTTTTGCTCCTTCTCTCTGGTTCAATCTCTCGCCCGAAATCCATCCCTCTCCTCTGCCCTTGGGTTTAGCCTTTACCATAGAGGTTAGCTGGGGAGTATGTATTAATTTCCAGTTCACTTAATCATCCTGAAAGCTCGCTTCCTTTCTGAACGGTCCCCTTCTTCCCCCCGGCTGCCTCCCGAGAGGAAGCCCAAATAGGTTGGACCACCATTGGAAGCTCACCTGAAAAAAACATTAGGGCCCAACCAGGTTTGCAAACAATGCCCCCCAAATGCTTCCATGTGCATGTCCAAACAGCAAAGGTCCAGCTTTGCTCTGGGACCTTGGGCCCCATCGAGATGTACAAGGAATACTATGTTGAATTATTGCAGTTGTAATAATATCTGGAAGGGAACTGTGAGGATGGCTCTCCCAAACTTGCCTCGGAGTGTGTAGACAAGACCGTAGACATTGCTGCTCGAGCGACAGAAGGTAACCTTAATTTTTAACATTTTTTAAAAAAAATTATGTTATTTATTTACATCCTGCCTTCCTCCCTGTACAGGGACTCAAGGCAGCTAACATGCATCTAAGGAAGTTGGCTCAGGTCTAGGAAAGCTGATGCGACTAAGGCTCTACAGACTGGCAGAAAGCGCCGGCCTTTAGGCGGAGTCAGGGTGCAGCGTCCTGATGCTGGACACCCCAACTCCATCCCCATGGTGCCATTTTGGTGTGCACCGGTCCACACAGTGCGCACCACCATGACACACCTCCAATGCTGCATCCACATAAATCAGTGCCAAAAGGTGTCATAAAGCCATGCAGCCACAGCTATGGCGCCCCTTGGAGGGTGCAAAAAGGAGCTGCGGCATGCAGTTGCCGCAGCCCCAATCCAGCCAGGAAAAGGTTGGCTGCATGCAATCTGTATAGCCCCTAATTTTCTTTCTTTCCTTTGGCCTCCAAGGTGCTACAAGATCCCTTGGCATACCAAATTTTCCTGACACTGTAGACATAGTAGCCCACAGCATAGATTCTCACAAAGACAGAAATCTATCAGTCCCACATATCATGAATTTTGACTGTTCTTTATTTGCAAACCTATTCACATATCCTACAACTGTCCAAACTTGGACATTCCCAGTTCATCCTCCGTTGTCCCACTTTTTCGACTACTTCTCCAATGTTGCCGTTCCTCGCCACTCTTCCCACTTTCCACCTTTGACCTGGCTTGCTTCAGTTGCTGCAAGCCAAGGTCAAATTACACCAAGGAATTTGTAATTACCAATTACAAGTAATTAGTCAGATTTCAATCAATTCAGCAGCAAGGAGAGGAGAGTGGGGCAGAATCTTGCCCTTCCCAGGAGGCTCCAGCAAAAGCAAACTGCTGCAGCCTCTCCAAACTTGTGTGTTCTCCTTCCTTAATAAATTTTGTCATCTTGACCTCACTCTGATGTTACTGGTTTGCAAGCCTCCTGGTTTTCATCCGTGAAATGTGGGAGAGTACGCATTCCTGAGTCCCTTGCTTGTCCCCGAAATAACCCCTCTGACCTTGAGGGTGGGAGGTAAAAGCAACGGAGGTTGGCTGGCCTGCTATCTTGACATTTTGAAGGGCAGAAGGAATTTGCACCTTTCATTTGCCTTGCAAACAGGGCTGGTCCTCGAACAGAAGCCTTTGTGTTTTTCCAAGATTATGCCCTTGTTTTACAACATTGTAAAGGCGCAGCTTCTACAACTGCAAGGCAAACAAATCAGGAAAGCGGTCATTAAATGATCGAGGCTGTGGCTTCCCTGCAGAGGGATGGAGGATGCCGCCCAACCTTTGCTACAGCCTGAAGGTGGACCTCCATTGACAGACACCCACATTTTATTAAAAGAAAACCAACCCATTTTATAGCTCAGGTGAGGTGCCTCTGTTGGGTTTAGAACGAAGTCACGTTGACATTTCTAGCACTGAGATGAGACCGTGAAAAAGATATCTGGATGGATGCATAATTTTGGTGTAGTGGTTTGGATGTTGGACTACAGCCCTGGAGACCAGGGTTCGAATCCCAGCTCAGCCATGAAACCCACTGGATGACCTTGGGTGAGTCTGGGGGAAGGCAATGGCAAACCTCCTCTGAACAAATCTTGGCAAGAAAAACCCATGACAGGGTTGCCATAAGGTCACCATAAGTCGGGAATGCCTTAAAGGCACACAACAGCAACAAATGCATGCTTTTAATATAACTGTTTGTTTAATCATTATTATTTTTTTAACTTCTATATTACAGGCTGAGCCTTGTCTGACCTACAAATGCCTAGAGGAGTGGTTTCTCTCATAAGCTCTAAGTCCTCCAGCCCAACTCTATGGTCAATTTCCAGCAGAGTTGCACCAGAAGACCTAGAGATTCTTAGGGAAAACATATTAAATCAAATCCACAAAAGTCACAGCTGCAAATGTGGAGGGCAGACCGTACTTTGTGGACCACACTGCCCAGCATCTCCTAGCCGGCTTTGCCAGAAGGGCTTGCTGGGAGAAGGAGTCTAAAAAGGGAACTCTTCCACATTCTGCACACACCTGGGATCCGCATAGTGCATTTGTGCGCTTCAGGAATGAAAGAAGTTCAAAAGTTTCCTGCATCATTTGGGGCTGGGGCATGCTGTGTGTGTGTGTGCGCGCACGCGCGCAAAACATGTGTTAGCACTTATCGGCACAGGAAGCGAAAGATCTCGCTCACACAGCTTGAAGAAACTTAACCCTAAGACGTTACACCCTGTACTGGGACAACAGAGCTTGGGAGAAAGAGGGAGGAATGGAGGGGATACTTTTTAAAGAGCTGAGAAGCAGAGTTCTAAAAAGATTAAGAGAGAGAGAGAGAGAGAGAGAGAGAGCAATTCCCAGTGCACCATGACTGAAAATGTCTTGGCACAGCCACAACAGGGTTAAAGGCTTTGTGTGCAAAACCACTCTTGGGATACATTCCCGTCGCTGGTGGGTCTCCAAGAGGCCTGTCCGTCTCGCCTAGCAGTCCGAAAAAAATGTCCTATTTGGTCCCTGGAATCCAGGGAGTGGGAAAAGGGCACAATCCTGCCTCTGGCTGCAAGACCAGGGCAATTCCCCAGAGGACCCGGATGCCGACACTTTCAGCTTTTACAAATCCCTCTGACCTTTCCTCTGTGCTGCCTCCCTTACAACTGGAAACCAGAGTCTGGGAATGTTACAGTCAGCCTTCCGTATCCACAGATTCAAGCATCCACAATTTGAACATGTTTAAAGAATATACAAATTCCAAAAAGCAAACTTGCATTTTGCCATTTTATATTAGAGGCAGCATTGTACTATGCTATTGTATTTAATGGGACTTGAGCATCCATGGATTTTGATATCCACGGACGGTCCTGGAACCAAATCTCAGCAGATACCAAGGGCCCACTGTACTTATTTTTGGGATATACTTCCTGAATTCCCCTAGTCATATTGCATCTGCACTTGCAGAAATAATGCAGTTTGACACTGCTCTAACGGCCATGGCTCAGTGCTGTGGAATTCTGGGATTTGAAGTTCTGTGAGATGTTTGGTCTTCTCTGTCACAGAATTCTGATGCACCAACTACAAATCCCAAGATTCCACAGCACTGAGCCACGATAACTAAGGAGGTACCAAACTGCATTATTTTTGCAGATGCAGCCTAGGCTATCTCATCAAACTCTATCCCAAGCAGAGAGCACCATCCCATGAGAACCTGGGACTTGTACAGTAGTTTAGTGAAGGATTTAGGATGTTTTGTTTGAACTGTAGCACAAACTCTTTAGGGCCCTGTCTCTATGGGCCAAATAAAACATCTTATTCCCATCTTCTTGGCAGGGAGCCTGAACGCATCACCCAAATCATACTCCTGGTGGTTCAGCACCAAACCCAGGGCATAACAACCTTATAACAAATTAAAATAATTCACTTTTTGCTCCAGATCTTCCTGCCAGATCTGGTGCCCACTAGCCAGAATACTCTGGGTTGGTTACAGAATATTCTGGCCAATGCAGACAGGGAGAAAGGTCTACGTATCTCTCCAAACTACAAACCCCAGAAATATCTAAGATTGGCACCACAATAGTTAAATGTGTACCAAAGGTATACTTTCAGAGTTGCAAAATTAGGCGGGACTCCTGTAAAAAAAAAAAGCAAGGACAGACAAAAGTGAGTCACATCCATCTGCTTTACAGGAACGGCAAAGCCAAACTCCATCTCTGCTTTGTACTTCAGAGCGCAGAGTTTGGGAATCAGACAGGAACGCCAACCGCATTGCCTTTTGCAGGAATGGAAAGGGACTTAATCAGCAAATGATTCTGAGCCAACCCAGTTTGCAAAATAAGCAGCGTTCTCTAACCTTGTTCAGCCACAACCTGTGAGTCATTCACCTTTTGAAAGTTAAGCAAGCGACAGCAAAAGGATAGACTCCCAGGGAGAAAAAAATAAAACACCAAATCCCGCTACGATAAAACCTCCTCTCTACAAAGGGGTAGGAACAGTGTAGCATAGTGATTTGAGTGTTGGACTACAGCTCTGGAGGCCAGGGTTCGATTCCCCACTTGGACATGAAACCCTTTGGGTGACTTTGGGCAAATCACACACTCTCAGCCTCAGAGGAAGGCAATGGCAAACCTCTTCTTGCAAGAGAACCCAGCGATAGGGTCGCTCTAGAGTTGTGTCAGTTGTAAATGACTTGGAGGCACACAACAACAACAACAAACAAAGGGAGTCTGCAAAGGAATTTTAGAGTACTCCAACTAGACTTTAACAAGGATTGAGGACTCACCATCAAATTTTTTGTACCGGGAGCTGAAGGTGGCTTGCAAGCTGTTGCTGAGTTCGACAACGGCGTTTCGGAAGTCATGTTTACTTTGCTGGCCGTATTTCTCTTCCATTTCTTCAGAGCAGCATGTATAGCCTTGCGGGCACACTTTCAAGTGATCACCTGAAAACACATCAAAGGTGAGAAATTTATGCACCGGCACATCGGTGACAGCCACTGCTTAAAAAAAAAAAAAGAAATCCCCAGGACAGCATATGCCACAGATGGAAAGCTGGAATTTACTACTCAAAGAGTACTGATTTATTATCATTTTCCTAACCCGTCCCCCCCCCAATCCATATCAGCCAATCTCTAGGCAAGGTGCAGTCAATAGAAACCACTTCGGGCTGATTTTTAAAATGTTTTAAACAAGCCAAAACAAGTCAAGACAATCAACAAACAAAGGAACAAAAGAGATCCCGCAATCCAAGAGGCTGGCATGTCGTATCCACCAATGTTTCACAAATGAAACGTGGGACGCGCGTGACCAAGCAACAACAGAGTGTGCACAAGATGGCAAAAGCTAAGAATGAGAAATAAAACATCAGCTTGGAAAGGTTGCAGCAGTTTGCTTTTGCCTGAGCCTTCTGGGAAGGGCAAGATTCTGCCTCCAGCCAGCCAGCCAGCCTGCCTGCCTTCTTTCCTTTCAGGAAGCCCTTGCTGGGAATCCTGGCCCTAAAAGATTACTCTCTTCTCTCAGCACATCAGCTTGTTGGATCTTCCCCTTCCATGGTTTACAACTTCCTCTCCAGTTGGCTAGAAAAGGACTCCCCAGCTCATCCAATTTCACACTAGACTTGAGGTCTCCTTATCGAGATATTAGGGCTGGCCTTATCATTGCTAATTAATGTGTTGTGCCAGATCCCCGTCGGTTGGCCCTGGATGGAAGGGAGGGGGGAAAGGTGGTAATTTCATTTAACATTTTTTATTCTGGCTGGAGAGGCCTCTGGCCAGATTCACAAAACGGAGAAGACCTGGTGCCGACACGGTTGGTGATCCACTCCCACATGTTCCCCTTGTTAGCGAGCCTGTTTATCATACTCCTATCTTCTTAGGGTGCATCCGCACAGCAGTTGGACAATGCTTTAACAGCCATGACTCTAGCCTACAGGGTCTGGGGGGTTGTAGTGTGCTAAGCCACCAGACCTCTCTGACAGATCAGGCTGAATACTTCGCCAAACTACAAATCCCAGGATTGGCCTTGGAGGCAGGTCACATCCTCTCAGCCTCAACGAAGGCACTGGCGACTTGGAAGAAATCTGAACAAGAAAACTCTGTTTTTTACAATCAGTATGCATAGTGTATTGGATTAGGGCCTCAGGAGACCAGGGTTCAAATCCCTGCTCAGCCACTAGGTGGGCATGTCACACTGTCTCAGCCTCAGAGGAAGGCATTGGTCAACAACCTCTGAAGATATCTTGCCCCCCTCAAAAAAAAACCCGCAACTCGCCCCCATGAGTCGCCATAATTTAGAAATGACTTGAAGGCAAGCAGCAGTGACAACAACTGAAACCAATCCTTTCATCTGATATCTAGTTAGAACGCAAACTTGTTAATAGCTACTTCCTGATTGTCAGTCTGGTGTGTCATATATTTCGGCTGTCCTTTATCGCTATTTTGGTAACTTGGCAATGATAGTGTCATCATACCCGGGACTAGTCATTGCACTGTGACGGCTTCCTCATCTCCACCTCCACCACAAGGCCATCCCATTCCTGATGGAGGGCATGGAGAAGCATCTTGCTATGCCCTGATAGCCAGATGCAGACTGAGGACATCTCCTACTGAGATCCATGGAGGTACTCTATAGCGGTCTCAGCAGATCATGCAACCATTTTGTGTTGTGTGACTAAAGGAACATAGCTAGGCTCTTCTCTGGAAAGCCTCCACTGGCAATAAATGAAGTGTCTTGGTTCCTAAGACCATCGGAAACATGTATTTTCCAATCGTCTTAGGCGACCCTTGTGAAAGGGTCATTTGACACCCCCCCCAGGAGTCGCAACCCACAGGTTGAGATCCGCTGGTTTAGGGTGTCACCTAGTGCGGTCCACACCCCCACCCCACCCCCAAATAAAGCTACTGCCTTTGTTTCCTATATACATACATACATATCCAAGCATGGATGCTTGAATTCATGAATAAAGAATCCATGGATATGCCGGACCGACTGTATATGAGATGTAAGGTGGACTTGTGCCTGTATATGCCAATAATGTGAGCGCAATAACATGGTGCAATGGTTTGACTACGACTCTGGAGATAAAGGTTCAAACACCAGCTTGGCCATGGAAACCCACTGAGTGCCTTTGGGCAAGGCACGCTCCTGCAGCCTCAGAGGGAGGCAAAGGTAAAGCTCTCTGAATAAATCTTGCCAAGAAAACCCTGTTATAAGATTGCCTTAGGGTCACGATAAATCAGAAATGACTCCAAGGCACTGAACAACAGCAACAACGCCAATAACAGGATGGCAGCCAGTGAGAACAAGGCTTCCCAGTGCGCTCTACAACTTTATGAATGAGGGACGGCAGAGTTGCAAATGACTTGCATGTGTGAACTAAAGGAGAAACAAAGGTGTACTTGGGTGCAAAGAAATATAAGAGTGGACCAAAAAAAATCAGTGAATATAGTAAGGCCAAATCAGAAAACCACATCCAAAGAGGAATCCAAATTCTCATAAGAACATAGAGTTTCTTTCTGGAGAGACCAAACACTATCATCAGACCCAGTTACAAAGATGTGCATTCTTACGCAGCTGATGTAAAACTGAAATGACACATCTGTGCGATTATCGAGATTCCTCTATTGTTACATCTGCCCTCCTCTCTACTTCATCTTCTCTCCAAGAATTGATTTTTAAGACTGTTGATTCCTTGGGACATGACTCTGACATTTTGCACATGTAAACCATCCTCTGAGGAAAGTGTGCATAAATAAAAACAAGGCCTTGACTAAGTATGGTCGACCCTCCGTATCCACTGATTCTGCATCCATGCACTCAACCATCCACAGCTTCAAAACGTGCCCAAAAAATTCCAAAAAGCAAAACCTTGATTTTGCTGCTATATATATATATATTTACCATGCCAATGTATATAATGGGATTTGAGCAGTCACAGATTTTGGTACGCATAGAGGGCCCTGGAACCAAACCCCAGCGGATACCAAGGGCCCACTGTAACAGAAAGAAAGTTATAGCATCAAACAACAGTCTTGCAAATAGGTTACCAATCCATAAACGTTTCCCCCAACTTTAGTGTCCAAGCAGTACAGGACTAAGGCTGCATCTACATTGCGCAATTAATGCAGTTTGACACCGCTTTATCTGCCATGGCTCAATGCAGCGTAATGCTGGGATTTATAGTTTTGTGAGATATTTAGCCTTCTCTGCCAAAGTACTATCTGGGACTCTTGGTTCATACTCTACTACTCCAGCAGGTTCCCATTCCCAAACCACAAATATAAACCTATGTTTAGTCATTTATTGTCCATGGTTGGGCCTGAAACCAAAAACAAATCCTCTTTTCCATTCACAAAAAACTTCTCCATCTCTCTCTCTTGTCGCCTGGAGCGAATTCTTAATTCATCACAGGCGACTAGCCAAGGACCAGCTTACTAGGCGATGACCAATAAAAACCTACTTTTGGGACACCAGCAGAAATTACAGATATTTAAACACAACAAGGAGTAGCTATTCCCACCCCCACCCCCTTTGCTTGCGGTGTGGTCGTGGAGGTGTGCGCACAACACACACATGTTCAATTATAGTGGAGAAAACTGGTCCGGTATTGCAACAGAAATTCCACCCGAGATGCTGCAAAGATCCATAACGGGGAACCGGATTCTTGCAAAAGAGCCAAGCGGCTGACAAACCAGATCTCTGGATGAGTTCCACCCAGGCCTCGCAACCTATTTTCGGCAACCGCTTTTGCTCTGTGTGCATGTGTGTTTGTGCATTCACTCAGCTGCCGGTGGGCCGTCTCAGCCTAAAGAATACACAGCCCCCCTTCTATGACAGAGCTGGCCTGCCACAAAGCAAAAAATTCTAATTATTTCTGGGGCATGTACTTAAAAATACCCCAACGCAACCCAAGGCTGTCTGGATTTTAATTTCACCCTCTCCTCCCCTTTCTTTTTCATTTTGCTTGCTGACAGCTTTGGGCCTATGGATTTACTACCAAGCAAACGCCAGACTCTGGGGGGGGGAGAACGGAGAGAGATTTATGCCTCCTTTGCAAACAGGGGAGCCAAAAGCAAGTTAGGAAATTTAATTCTGTTCTGGAAATATGGAGAGGACAGAGAGAGAGAGAGAGAGAGACTTTGCTTCTCCATTCATTCCAGCCCAAGTTCCCCTTTGCAAATACAGTACTTGTTTTACAACCCCAAGCCTCAATCCTGCAAATGCAGCCCTTGCATGAATGACTGAAATGAAGTCAACCTTTGCAGCGACTCATTTTTCTCAGGAAGAAAACTCTCTTTCCTAAAACCGCATCAGATATTAAGTATAGGCATGCCTTGCTTAACAAGGTCTCTGAAAAAGTAGCTACTTTTTACAAAGTCTTTAAATGCATGCCCAGGCTTTTTTTTCTCATCTTCTGTCTAGCTGGAAGGTTCTTAGCAGCATCAGCATTGGGCTGGAGAAACATCGGTTTTTAGTGTCTGCCTGCAGTAAGCAAGACAATATAGCTTGGCCTGGGAAATACCTGTATTCTAGCCAATGTTTCTATAACTTTGTGTGCTTGTCTACAAAAGGCAAGGTAAACAGCAACTGCCTCCAGAATCCCTTGGTGAATGAGAATATCAAAAACAAAGAAAAAGAGGAGACCGCGGATATGCCAGACTTACCAGCTACCCCCAGAGTGTCCAAAAAGCACAAATCTATAAGTCTAGCCATCAAAATGGAAACCCTGGTGAAAGGACAAAACATCCCCGGATACATTTTGAAAGAAGCTTTTTCAAGTTGCAAAGTTGCAACTCTTGAACTTGCAAAAAGCTTTCAAGCTGCAAAGTTGCAACTCTTGAACTTGCAAAATGTTTCTGTTTAATTATTCCCTGACCTGCTTGTCTCAAATGTTGCCTTTCTTTCATTTGGAATATAGTGACCCTTGGCGTCCTTTGCTGGGCACCAAAATCTGTGGATGTTCAAATCCCATTAAATGCAATGGCCTAGTAAAAAGGTGTCCCTTATAGAAAGAAGATGGCAATGGCAAAGCATCTCTACGAAACATGCCCAGAAAAAGTCGTCTTAGGGTCACCGCAAGTTGGAAATGACTTGAAGGCACCAAACAACAACAGCAAAGAACTCATCCCAATTTTTTTCCCTGGTACCAAACCTTTGGTTTAAAACTGTCATGCCCAGGTTCACAGGAACAGATCCATTTCATTCACTGAAGCAAAACCAGTATATAATCAAATCTCAGGAGCTGAAATCTCCCTTTGAAGACCCCTGAACCTTTCCCCTGACCTTTAAAAAAAAATAAGGTTCGAAATGGCTGGCATTTTTGGTTTTAATATAGTCAATTCCAAAATGCCACATTCCGCACATAGCTCAAATGGGGGTCGGTGGGGTGGTTTCGTTCTGGATGTGTCCCCCAGCCCTTCGCCTCCCCCTCCTTGCCATTTCCGACATAAACCCACATCCTGCCCCTTCCCCAAAAACCCGGGCAAATAATTAGGCTTAATCCTTGTTCGCTTGGTGCGCCTCCTTTGAATCTTGTTACCGCATTCCTTCATGCAATCAACTGGCCTTTTTAAAAGGGGGAGAAAAATCCCACCGTCTCCTTTCGCTGGTCCCTTTCGCAAAAAACAAGGTTATGACCTCCCTTTGCCTGCAAGCTTCGTGACCTCTGCATCCCCAAGTTTGGAAAAAGAGCATAATCCTCGTCTCTCCTTCCCTGCCCCCAAAAATATAAAACCAGACTATTTTAGGCTGCATTTGCACATTCTTCCTTAAAATCAGGAGGAAAAGTGAGCCAAAAGGCTTAAAGCAGAACCGGAGAGGGAAAAACAATGGAACATCCTATTTTATTTTTTCATTATTATTTCTTAACCCATGTTTGTGATGGGTTCCTACACAAAGGAACTCTCTGGTGGCATCCACACTGGAGAAATAGCCCAGTTTGGCACCGCTTTAACTGCCCTGGCTCAAGGCTATGGAATTCTGGGAGTTGGAGTTTGTTGTGGGGCCCTTTTGTTTTACATTTTCTAAGCCCTGTCTGTCCTTTGACGACCCCTTTATAGAGTGGGCTCTTGGTATCCACCAGAGTTTGGTTCCAGGACCCCTATGGATACCAAAAATCTGTGGATGGTCCATTATGTACCTTATATAAAATGGCAATATCAAAGTTTGCTTTTTTGGAATGTATACATTATTTTTTGGAATATTGTCAAGCTGCGGATGATTGAATCCATGGATTAAAACTCTGTGGATACAGAGGGCCAACTGTAGTTCTTGGTCGAAGGTTAGCTGACTTTGATAAAGGAGATTAAAAGCTTGTTGCAAATGCAAACAACCCTAAGCAGTGGTCTGACTTACATACTGCTGGAGAACAGGCCACATTCAGGCTTTGCAGGACATAATGGCTGGTTTTGTTCACTCATGGGGAGAAAAAAAATACTCATTTCCGTTTCAAAATGCTAGATGCTAATTTCGGGCCGACTTTTTGATTCCTGCATAACTCTCGGGTCAAGAGAGATTTTGCTGTTTTGAAAAAACAGAGGTGGGCAAACTGAGCCTCATCCGAGGCTGTTTTTGTGATCCTCAATCCCAAAAGACCACATTTTTTTAAGTAGCCGAAGAAACAAGAGGTTGGTTTCCCTATCCTGGCCATTTCTAGGAGCAACAACACACCTGTACAAGGGTTTATGCTACAACTGCTTAAACGCAGATAGTTTCAAAGGCGCTACAACAAGATCCCTTTGCAATGTGCCTCTACTGCTTAACATTGGTCCAAAACACGCTGCAGAACTAATCCAGTTTGAGACTATTTAATTGCCTGGGCCCAGTGCTACTAAAACTACATTTCTCAGAATTCGCTAGCATTGAGCCAGGGCAGTTAAAGAGGTCCCAAAATGGATTATTTCTGCAGTGTGTTTTGGACCATTAAAAATATCAGTGTTTTGAACCAAGAAGTGGACTAGGCTTCTGGGGATCTGCATGACTCCTACAACAAAAAAACTGGTCTCCAGATCCACCGAAGATTTAGAGCTCTTAAAATATGGGAATCCATACTTATTTCACAGAGAGCAAGCATGTAGTAATGGTTTGATCATTGGGCTACAACTCTAAAGACCAGGGTTCAATTCCTCACTTGGCCATGAAACCCACTGGGTGAATTTCGGCAAGTCACACTCTCTCAGCCTCTGGCGAAGGCAATGGCAAACCTCCTCTGAGTAAATCTTGCTAGAAAAAGCCCATGCTGCACCATGCTCCTGGAACTGCCTCCCTGGGCATCTGCAGACTATCTCTTCACTTGCTATCTTTAAATCTGAATTAAAGACCTTCTTGTTCTCTAAAGCATTTGGAACTGTATTTTAGTGCAGTTGCCCCTTGGAACTCGTGGGGGATCCTGTTTGGATCCCCCCCGCGAACTCCAAAGCTGCACATATTCAAGCCCTATAGGCTTGAATGGGGTGCACCATGGGCACTTGCCCCATTGGGATTAATGGCGGTCACCCCTCTGCAGAAAGCCATGGAAGTGAAGCCCGCGTATGGCACAGGCTCACTTTATTTGGTTATATGTATGTGTTGTATTTTAACTGCATAACTTGCTTACGTTTCTCTAGTTTATATTTTATTACTTTTAGATTGTATGCCATTGGCAGGCTATACACTGTTTTGATGATGCCTGTAAAGTGCCATGCAAACTTATGGCACCATATAACCAAACAACAATAATAATAGGGTTGCCACAAGTCGGAAATGAATTGAAGGTACCCAACAACAGCAATGTATTTCAGAGGTCGCTGGGACAAAACGCACTGGCTGCCTGCCAGATGTGGTTTTGTTCACTTCCATTTGAACTCTGGGACATTTGCAGGTAGGGAAGTGCTATGGTGGCTTCCCAAAATTTGGCTCAGAGGTCCCCCTTTCCCTTCCTGTGTCCAGCTTTATTTAGACTAGTATCGTTCTGAGTTTAAGAACCGCTGGCCAGCCAATCTGTCTCCCCAACTTGCATCCCTTTCCGGGGAGGGAATAAAATAAAAAAGAGCCCTAACTGAAAACCAGGTTGGCAAAACCGATTTCTATCAACCGCCCCGCAACCTTTCTTGGGGACATTCCATAAACTCACTGACCAAAACATGTACTTTTCAGGATTGAGGGTTGGGGGGGGGGGGGGATGGCTGGGAAAAGGAAGCTCCGAGCGAAAAAGGAAGTTTCAATTACTTTGTGAAACCAAGTAGAAAAATCAAGATCTAAGCAAACTTTATTAGGTATGACAAGCCAAAGGGCAATGCTTGCGTTTCCCTTTGTGCGAGCAACTTTATGCTTCTCTGCTTCTGATACGAGCCATATATTGGAAATGGGGGGCAGGGGGGAGGCTTTCACAAATATATTATTTTCCCATTTTTCTTAAAAGAGTGGAGGAAAGGAAACTAGGCCCATTAGCACCGAACTGAAAAGTGCACCTGGAGCAAAGGTCCCAAAATCTCACTGTTTATCGCATGGGGGAAGAGGAATTGAGTTCCTTAAGTCCTCCTGCCCAGGTGCCTTAAAGAATGCAGAAATTTGACCAGGAGGGGGGGTCTGAAAATGGGAATTAAGACCCTCCGAGCCATTTTATATGGCTAAAGATGGAGACAGTGGTGGTTATTTGGCTGTGTTATTTGGCTGGGAAAGATAGTGTGGTATAGTGGTTTGAGTGTTGGGCTACGATTCTGGAGACTCTTGATCCTTTTGGAAAGGTGGAATACCAAAAAAAATCTATTATTATTATTATTATTATTGCTCAGTTTGAAACCCACTGGGTGATCTTGGGCAAGTCACACTCTCTCAGCCTCAGGGAAGGGCAATGGCAAATCTTCTCTGAACAAATCTTGCCAAGAAAACCCCGTGATAGGGTTGCCATGAGTCAGAAATGGCTCGAAGGCACACAACAACAACAACAACAACAACAACAACAACAACAACACACTTGATGGATGAAACTTCTTACATGGCAAAGACTGAAGGAGATGTTCTTAATCGGTTGTAAAACATTGGCACTGGTGGGGAGCAGAGGCCAAGGCTATCACAATGCAGGAATGGTATTTGCAGGACTAGAGCCCTATCTATCTATCTATCTATCTATCTATCTAATACCCTGCAACATTTCACAGGTGAAAACTGGGACATGTGTGGCCAAGCAACATCAGAGCATAGTCCATATGCCCAGAGGTGTTAATGAAGAAGAAGAAGAAAGCAAGGAGATGCTGCAGCAGTTTGCTTTTGCCTGAGCCAACTAGGAAGATTCCAAACCCTCTTCTCCTTTCCCTTCGGTTAAGTTAATGGAGCGCAAACTACTTTTGCACTTCAAACTCAGTTTGCAGCAACTGAAGTAAGCTGCGGACAAAGGAAGGAAAGTGGGAAGAGGAGAGAGAAACTGGAAAAATTTTAAAGCAGCTGAAAAGTGGGACAATGGACTGGCCTATTCTAACTGGGACAGTTGGAAGGGATCATGTCTTAAAAAGAAGAGACTTTGAATATCTCAGCATGGCTGGAAAAGATGACGGACTTTGCTGAACTGGCAAAACTGACTAACTTGGTTAATGGCAATGGTATAAATGACCTTTTAAGAGTTTGAAAACCCTTTACGAAGCATGTTAAAGACTTAAGAGGTGGCATCACAATATTAGGATTCAGTTCATAAGCACTATTTTTTTTAGAAGAAACTAAAAGAACCAGAATAGACAGGATAATATATTTTTGAGAGGAGTAATAACATGATAGGTATGTAAGAACTGCATTGCAGATGAATGGGAAATCTTATAACTCACTTGCATGGCAGGATATGGACTGATAAGTATTGAATGGATTGTTTAGTGATCCACCTTATTCATTTCTATACCTCATCTTTTGCCCAAAAGTAGGATTCAAGATAAAAAAAAAAGTAATATAACGGATCCTGTTAAGAAAACCCATCACAACCAGGACTGGGTGGCAACTTTCAAGTAAGTTGGGTGGAAAACCCATGATGGGTTTCAGCCCAAACTTTAAGAGACCTATCCAAGACCTTGGAAAAAAACACACACATCTCAGAGCTGCCATTCCTGAACAGCCATTGATAAACATCCAAAAGCAACCTTGATACATCAAACTGGGGAAGTGAACAGGTCCCTTCTAAGACAAATTCCATGGGAACGGCTACACAAATGTGTATTTTTCTGAGACCTTGCGCATTTGGTCATTCATTTCCTTTAGCAAAAAAAGGGGCAGCAAACTAAACACTGTACTAAAACAGTGCGCAGGGGAAAGAGCGAGGAGAGAAAGGACTAAGAATTAACCAGCTGGAATCCCATGACCTTCTGAGACTTGGTCATAAACTAAGCCGTGTGTCTGGTTTTGCTAAAAGTGGTGGGTGGCAAAAAGAAAAAGATGAATTGTCACAGATATACCAGCTCAAAGCCAGCATTTTTAGAAAGGTTAGTCTACAATCTTACAGAATCACAGCTTCGATGCACAGAGCCAGACCTCTGACAAGGCAGCTTGGCTAAGTCCAGTGGAGAAGAGAGGAAGCTCTCCTGTGTTTTCAAAAGTAACTTTCCCAAGCTGTACATATTGCCCTAACTGTAGGGCTTTTTTTAAAATAACATCAACAATCCACCAAACAGTGATACCTTTATTGGCCAACCAAAATGCACAATATACATGTTGCAAGCTTCCAAATCTCTACCGGCTTGTTCACCAGGTAAGGTGTTAAAAACCAAACAGGAGAACATCTTTGCTTGATGAAACAGCCAGCAGAGCTTTAAAAGCTTGCAACATGTATATTGTGCATTTCAGTTGGTCCTATAAAGGTATCCCTGTTTGGTGGGGGGGTTGATGTTATTGGATTTGCTATATGGCCAACATGGCTAGCCCTGGATGTTTTGTTGCCGTTTCTTTCCTCCAAAGGGCCTAGCACTCTGGTTTCATCTGCCAGTTCCTATTGACAGAAACCAGATCATCCTTCGCAAAGCCTGAGCTGAGATGCCTATTTATGTTTCAATTCCTGCCGGTCACTCGCTGGCCGGCCAGCTGCTCCGACTGATGTTTCCGCGCATGGGCTGCGCAAGCCGTCCAACTCTTGCACACAGATCGCTCAGTGTTACCAGACCAGCCACCACATAATATAACCTCTGTAGGGAAAAGACTAATCGTTCCACGGCAGCCAATTCCCACCGGCCTCAGCTTCATGCATTTTGGCTGAAAAGGGAGGCCGAGTTTTTTCCAACTGGGCAGAAAAAGCAAGAGGAGGAGAGACACGGCCAAGGCCTCTGAAAGAGACCCTTCGAAAGAGACCAACCTGTCAGGCCCAAACTAGCCAAGCAGACGGCAAACAACTGTGTAGTGTGTCAAGAGAGATCTGGAGAGCATTATTCCCAGTTATGTACTGATTCCTCCTGAGATTGACAGTGGAACAGATTGCTTCCATGGATGGTGGGCTCTCCTTCTTTGAAAGTGCGGTGATGGCCTTTGGGGTCCCTTCCAACACAATGGTTCTATGGTCTACAATCCTCAGGGGCGCAGCTGCAGGAATGGGGCAGAATGACAGCACTGTCCTCCCCAATGAAGGCAATGGTAAGCCTCCTCTGAACAAATCTTGCCAAGAAAAACCCCAGGATACGGTCACCATAAGTCAGAAATGACTTCAAGTCACACAACACACACACAGCTTCTCCTAGCTTGCGTCTTCTTCCTCATTCATAACTGTTGCCAAAGTGAGAACGTAGCTTGCACTCGATTAACACAACAAGGGGGAAAAGAGAGGAAAAGAAGAGATTGAGTCTTCCCCTTCCCAGTCAGTTCAGGCAAAAGCAAACAGCTGCAGACTCCCCTAGTTTGTGTTTCCTTCCCCATTCATAACTGTTGCCACAATGAAAAGTAGTTTGCAATCAATTAAGTCAGCAAGGAAGAAAGGAGAAGAAAAGAAGAGACTGAATCTTGCCTTTCCCAGGTAGCTCAGACAAAAGCAAACCGCTGCAGTATCTGCTAGCTTGTGTGTTTTATGAGTGAGGCATTCGGTGCTTCCCAAGCTCTGGCCTTCCAGGTGTTTTGGACCATTGGACAAGAGGGCTGAGGCTTCTGGAAGCCAAAGTCCGAAACACCTGGAGGATCAGAGTTTGGGAATCTCTCCCAGGCCTAGAGCATCTCTTTGGCTGAGAAGTTCCAGCTCCCCTCCCTAAGCAGCAAAATTCATAGGACGAAACCACAGCAGTGAAATCATAGCTGCGTAATTGTGGAGTGTGAAAAGGCCCCAGGTCAGTCTCCCTGAAATGAGCACAAATTATATTTTGGTTTTCTGTGGGGAGGAAGGGGGAATTCTAGACACTTGCCCCAACATGCCTTCATTCCAGCACATTTTGTGCATCTGAGCTGCACACCTGGAATGCTTTGCATCCTTACTCCAAAACAGGCGAAGACTGTCCACGCCAAAAACCGGAGAGGAACCCGAAGGTGGTTTGGGACAGATTGAACCCACATTGTCATCTCAGCTGCTTCTGGGGGGCAGAGAGAGGGTCCAGCTTTGTCCAAAGTGCCACTGTTTTGCCAAAAACACCGCAGGAACTGGAGAGACCTTTTTGGGCCAGAGTTGGCCCAGCTCTTCCCATGATCTGAATCAACAGAGCCTGACGATGCCACTTGTTTGGACCACAGCACACCCAGAATCCCCGAAGATAGTGGAAGTTGTAGACCAAGGCCTCATACGCACTGCAGAAACAGCACAGTTTGACACCGCTTTAACTACCATGGCTCCATGCTATGGAATCCTGGGATTCGCAGTTTGTTTTGGTATCAGAGCTCTCTGACAGAGAAGGCTAGAGAACTAAAAAAACTACAGATCCTCAAATCCCATAGCATTGAGCCATGGCAGCTGAAGCGATGTCATTATTTCAGTAGTGCAGATGAGGCCCAAGTCCTAAATCTGGTAGCTAGCCCCAACTAGAATAGATTCACTGGATCAACTTATTTATATCTTTAGTGTCAGACAACAAGGCAAAAACAAGACTTTAAATTAAAAGCCTGACAGCCATAGTTGAATCCCAAAAAAATGCTTCTGTACTGAAGATGCTGGGGACCCAGCATGGCATAGTGGTTTGAGTGTTGGATTGTGACTCTGGGGACCAGGGTTTAATCCTCAGCTAAACCATGAAGCCCGCTAGGTGCCCTTGGGCAAGTCACACACTCTCAGCCTCAGAGGAAGGCAATGGCAAACCACCTCTGAATAAATCTTGCCAAGAAAACCTCAGGATAGGGTCGCCTTAAGTCAAAAACTTCAAGGTATGCACACAATAACAACAACAGATGCCAGCTTCATCCCACTAGGGTGGCCTTCTGCCACCTATTTGAGTGAGTCAATTTAGTGATGCTTAGGGGCTACAGGGCCCAGAATTCCCTGAGGCTAGGGGATTCTGGGACCTGTAGTCCCATAAAACATCACTTTTCCAGCTGTTCCTTGCCAGGGTCTTCCCTCTTTCCCTTTCAGAACATCTGATTTTCTTGAGGCAGTCTGGAAGGTCAAACCTTGGAAATACTCGCAGCGGCTGTGTTTATCTCCAACGGTTCCCACCCAAACAAGCAGTAAGGGACCACCCAAGTGGAACGGAGCCGACGTCTGCAGTAGAGACGCATATTTGTCAGGGCACCAATGGCACCAACCAATGGCTACGGCCAAAGTGGAAAGCCACCTGGGCCCTGCTACCATGATCTTGCAAGAAATGCTGATGGAAACTCCTACCCGCTTTTCTGGAACGAACAAGATCTGGGGCTCCCCGGCTCAGAAACAGCTTCTGCTGTGACTTTCTAAGCCCAGGCTAGAAGCTGAGCCCAGGATCTTCTGCATAGTAACACAGGAACCTGTCTTATACCAAATCAGATATTTGGTACACCTTAAGCCCAGCAGTAGTTGCTAAAGTTTGAAGGAACGGCACGAAGGCACCAAGCCAGAAAGTTCACCAGAAAAGTTCACCGTAATGTCATGTTTTAAGTCTGATGCATTCCAACAAAGTTCTTCGTTTGGGTCCTCTTGTGTAAGAGGCAAAAAAGAGAATCCTACCTGAAACCCTGAAGCATGGCATGCCAAATATGGCTGCATGTTGGTGCTCATTTTAATATAGGATAATTCGTCTTTTTTATTTTTACATTCTGACATAGTTTTATTTCGATCTATGTTTGGCGCCACCAATACAGCCAGGCCCTCCGTATCCACAGATTCTGCATCCACAGATTCCATCATCCAAAACTTAAAAATATTCCCCAAAAATTTTTTCCCCCAAAAAAGCAAACCTTACAAGGAACAACTTTTTATTCCACTATTGTCTACAATAGGACTTGAACATCCATGGATTCCAAAATCAAACCCGAAAGACCCATTGCATGTTAGTCCCAGAATGCCAATGGGATTGCCAGTCCAAAGTGGAATCATAGCACAATAATTCTTTAGTGTGAATGGGTCCTCAGTTTCCGTTAGCACGCATGGCCATTCCGAATTCCTACCGAGGGCTACGTTTGGTACAAACAAGAAGGACCGAAAACGTTGGCCTGGCATAAAAGTGTGGAGGGACTATTTCTTTTGAAAAAAGAAAAGAAACAGAAGAATGAGGAATTTTGCCAGGCTTTATCCCTGACGGAACCGCATTCCAGTCTGTCAGCTCACTCATTATCCCTGAAGCTGCTGAAGTGTCTTTGGCATCCACTAGGCCCCAGCTCTTGCTTTTAGTAATGGAAAGAAAGTATGTGGTCTTGAAGCCTTCAGCAGTCTTTGCAACACAGGGAGGCTAAAAACAGGCTAGAGTATATAGCTACAGGTACAGATACCCCAAAAGTATATGTGTGTGTGCATAATATATGTGTGTTCTGGAACATAGGTTGCGTCTGCACTCCAAAATTAATGCACTCTGACACCGCTTTAATTACCGTGCCTCAATGCTATGGAATTCTGAGATTTGTAGTGTTTGTGAGATATTTAACTCCGGTGCTTCTTCCAGTCATTTTCGGACTGCAGCTCCCAACCATCGTAGATAATGGTAAGGGATGCTAGGAACTACACGTCCAACAATATCTAGTATCCACTCCTATATGCTGCAAACTCTCTGGAGGGGGGGCATCATCCTGTAACAACAGTGTAACATAAGGGGGTTTCGGATGTATGCGAATGGCCTGGGTAAAATCTCAGTCAGCAAAATGTCTTGGGATGGCCATGCATGAGCATATAGGTACACACACAGCAGAAAATCTCCATGCTATCTAGCCTTGTCATCTTGTTACAAAGATCAATACACTTTCATGGAATCAGGCAGTGTGACCAAGTCACCGCTGTTCCTTGTGGCTAACTAAAATCAAACCATGCGCTTCCTTTTACCTGCGGTTAATAATTACACCGAATCCCAGGAAATTCAAACATCACCCACCGACCCACCCAGGAAAGAGACAAGGTTGCATTTCAGAATAAACCTCTGACATGGACATTTTGGCTGTTCTCTGCCATTGTAATGTTAACATCCTTTTGCTTTCGGTGCAGGAGACTTTGCTTATTATTGCAACAGAAAATCAACTTGCTTCCTAGCAAATGATAGCAACAAACAGACAGAAAGCTTACAATGATGCTCAGCACCTTGGAACTTTTATTGTTCTATCTATGTTTCAAATTATTGTTTCAAAGGGATTGCTTGTTTTTTGCACGTTTATGACTGTTTAGTTCTCCTTTGTTTTTATTCTGTATTGTAAGCCATTTTATAAAAGGAACTAATCAATAGGTTTATTGGCCTAAATCCTACTAAGTTCTGACTGTGTAAATCCACTGAAGTTACTGCAGAGAGTAGTGGTCTGAGTACTGGACTAGGGTCTATATTAACAATGTAGTTTGACACCAATTTAACAGCCATGGCTCCATGCTATGAATTTCTGGGATTTGTAGTTTGTTATGGCATCAGAGATCTCCGAGAGAGAAGGCTACATAACCCACAAAATTACAAAACCCGGAATTCCACAGCATGGAGCCATAGCAGTTAAAGCAGGGTCAAACTGCATTATTTCTGCAGTGCGGAATAGACCTAGGACTCTGTGAAACCTCAGAGGAAAGCCAAGGAAAACACAGTTGGGTTTACATATCCACTGACTTTCTTATCCACAGATTCAAGCATGCACAGCTTCAAAATGTTTTTAAAATATAATAAATGCCCAAAAGCATGCCTTGGTTTTGCCCTTTTATATCAGGGGCACCATCTTACTATGCTGTTGTATTTAACAGGACTTGAGCATCCATGGATTTTGGTATCCACAGGGGATCCTGGGACCAAACCCCAGCAGATACCAAGGGCCCACTGTACTGCTTACCAGGAAGAAAGGCAGCCCACTGAATCTGAGGGCCAGAGAAAGAACGCTTGCAGCTGGGCTGCACTCTGCACATGCTTGGTGTAAACTCCAGCAGCAACGACTGCTTTGGATTTCAGGCTGGGGTTTTTCACAGCCCAACCTGAAGATGCCGGGGATTGAATCTGCAAGCATCTGCATGCAAAACAGGTGCTTTACCACTGCGTAATTGTCAGCAAAGACCTGGGTCGGCTCAGAATCTGACCCAGCATCTACTCCAGCCATGCAAGACTCAGGAGAGAAGTGCGATGCCAAGGCTGCTTGCAGAACTTGTGTGAACTGAGGCATTTTCATGCAACTCACATAACCGTCATTCTTGCATCTCCAGGACGGATGGCCATGCATTTGCAAGAACTTTGCCCTCCGCTTGAGTCCCTGTGAACCAACAGGACAAAGACCAACCAACCACTTCATGCTCATGGCTGGAGCGATGGGAATCTCCTTTCCAACCTGCATGAACCTTCCTAGGTGAATTTCCAAGACCTATGCCTTCACTTTCCTCATGTAGATATGCTTTGGTTACTTACTGTCCTTAAATCTTGGTGAACCCATGCCAAACAAGCAAATAAAAGAAGTTGCTCATGCTCCATTATCTCCTCATTTTTATGCCCCCTTTATTGACTGTTTTCCCTCTGTTATTGTTACCTTTTGGACTACAACTCCCAAAATCTATGCTGATGGAAAGATTCTGGGATCTAAACTCATTCGTCCCCCTCTCCAAATAGAATGGAGCCATTTTATCAGTGGGAATTTGGAAACATTTAAGCAGCTTCCATTTATTCAATTGATGTTTTCAAGTCTGGGCTCATAACTGGATTTCAGCCTGGGAGGCCTTAAAGATACTGTTTTCTAGTTCTGCATTTGGGGAGCTATCTTTGGACTGAAGAGGCACAACTGGTGGAAATGTACTTTTCTTTTTCCACCTGGAAAAAGTTTAATTTTTTATTAATTTTTTATTTTATTTATTGGATTGGCAGTCAAGAAGCCTTACTTTGTCCTACCTCTGGTGCCCAAACAAACTACAATTCCCAGAATTCCATTGCATTCATCCATGGCCGTTAAAGTGGTGTCAAACCAGATTATTTCTGCAGTGTAGTTGCTGCCTGAGAGGGACCTGTCAGGAATGTTGGCTGGTAGTTCATGGGAACTATTTTCTAGCTGTATCTTTAACCGTTTAGCTCCAGTGACTATGAGAATATCATCCAGCAATTGCCAGATCTGCAACAGAGACATTAGCAGTCACAAGACCCAATGCTACATAACTTGAGAAGTTATATTTTCCATGGTGAGTCTCCTGTTCAGCAAAGGGACTTTTGCAAAAGCCATGGCATGGAGGGGAATTCCATCTGGTTACACAGATCTCTTGAGCAAATAAAGGAGTAGGTATCGACTGGTCCATCGCATGGGACAGTTACTCACATCACTCTCCTCCTTATTTTCCTTCTTTCATCCGCAGCTCCTTCCTTTTAAAAATTCTAATTTTTTAACTGTCAAAAATAGAGGCACATGGGTTGAAGGACTCAGTCTAAAGTCAACCACAGTATTATGTTTGCTTCCACCTGTTTGCTGTATTCCTGCCCAATTAAATATCTATCAGAGTTTTGCTACCAACCTGAATAACGTAAGGCTAGAAGGAGTCCACAATTTGCTTTTCCCAGAGAACTGTAGTGACAGCCATGGCGAACATCAATATGGTAGAAGAAGAAAGGCACTGGACTATGACTCTGGAGTCCAGGGTTTGAATCCCAGTTCAGCCATATAAACCCACTGGGTGACCCTGGGCAAGTCACTCTCTCTCAGCCTCAGAGGATGGGAATGGCAAACCCCCTGTGAAGAACTTGCCAAGAAACCCCTGATATAGGGTTCCCCAACTTGAAGGCACACAACAACCACTACCTATATACAAATGTTTTTAAAGCAAGCATTCTCCCGAAGGAAATACAATAGCTTGGCGGGCACCTTTTGTTGTTCAACCATTTATAAGAGACTGTTCATGGGCAAAGCAAGCCTCAACTCATTAACTCTATGAGGAAGGGCACTGATGCCCTTATTGCAAAGGATCAAAGATTTTGCCCAGAGGCACAGAACAGGTGCGTTGAATGCGCACAACTTAAAATGTGCCCACACCCTGAAACATCAATTCACTCGCCTTCAGCCAGAAATGTTGCATGCAACCAAAGCACCATCTTCTCTGTTGACTCAGCAGGAAAAGGCATTGGCAGATGATGCAGCAACCATCCAGCCAGACCTGCAGCCTACCTGGGAAAACATGGGGCAAAAAGTCATACCTGAGCAGGATGAGTATAAGGCATAAGATGTGTATCTTTGTGTGTTGCGTGCCTTCGAGTCATTTCCAACTTATGGCGACAGACCTAGCGCAAGGTTTTCTAAGGGAAATTTGTTCAGAAGGAGTTTGCCATTGCCTTCCCCTGAGGCTGAGAGCATGTGAGTTGCCCAAGGTCTCCAGAGTCATAGTCCAATACTCAAACTTCCCCCCAAATACTAGCATTGCAGTTGAGCATTTAGAAATACAAAGACCTAGTTGCGCTAGTCTGGAAAACCAGTACCTTGCAGCACCTTTGAGACTGAAAGAAAGAGTACTGCATCATCCAAAATCCATTTCATACCATATGCTGGGAGATTCAGTCCAGAAAATAAACTCTAAATTCCATTTGCAAAATGAAAGGCAACAATCTTTGAGATCCAGTTTGTCTCAAAAGAAAGTGGTTGGTAGCATGAACTTTTGTAGACTCGAGCCGACTTCCTCAGATGCATGTTTGGAAATGCTGCTTAGGCATGCAAAGCAAAGGAAAATCCATTCATTTCCAACTTTTGAGAAGGAACCTAGAGTGAAGGTTAGACCAGAAACTCCCTTTCCAACCTGCTATATGATATGCAAGGATTTTTTGTTTTATTTCTCACACACACACCCCATTGCCTTGAAGCTTTCCATCCTGTCATTCCTCCCTTGCAGTTGCCAGCCCAGGTATGAGTTCGCCACCGCAAGGAGAATTGAACCACTGTTGCAGGAGAGGTAGGAGCCTCAGGTGGAAAACGTACCAGCCCTGCCAAACCCGCGTTCCACAGCGCTGAGATATTCCCTCGATTTTCCCTCCTACATCATCATTAAGCAGAAAACTTTCATGCACAGGGATCAGCAGCCTGCCTCCTTCTCAAAAGTCCCCCTATTATTATATCTGGAGTGCCTGCATTGCGAAGAACAAAAGATCATTGTGGTTACTTGGAGGTTTGTTTTGCAGCATCCAGGCAACTATTGTTTTTTACTTTTTTTTGGGGGGGGGGGGAACTGCTCCACACTGAGCTCTCCTTCCTCCACCATCATAAAACTGCTTTGTTGTTGTTGTTTTTAAAGGATACAGCAAATACACATCATATTTATTCCCCTTCCTTCTTTCTGGATGCATCTACACTGATAAAATAATGCAATTCCACACCACTGCTTCAAGCTCACACTACCAACTTCTTTCTTTCAGTGCTACACGATCCCTTTGCATACTGATTTTCCCGACTAACGAGGCTAGGTCTTTGTATTTCTAAGTGCTGTGGCTCCATCCCATGGAATCCTGGGATTTCTAGTTTGACAAGGCCAAAACTACAAATCCCAGGATTAGGTAGAACCTTGAGCCTTGATGCCCAGGTTTCAGTGGTAGCCAGGAGTACATTTGCAAAACTAAGTCTAGTGTATCAGCTGCATCTCTTTGCAGGGCGCACCTACACTGCAGAACAAATGCAGTTTGATACCGCTTTACGTGCTGCATGTGCATCGTATGTAATCCTGGGATTTTTAGTTTTACACGGCCTTTACTTTTCTCTGCCCAAGTGAGCTGGTGCCTCACCAAACTACGAATCCTAGGATTCTGTCGGAAGCAGCCATGGCAACTAAAGTGGCATTACACTGCTTTATATCTGCTGTGTAGATGCATACTTGATTTGATTTATAAGCCATTTTGCATTAAGGCATGCAAAAATACATTCCCACAAGCAGCCTAGACCTCCCCCTCAATACCTCTGCTTTCTTCTGCAGTCCCTCTCAATATGGCGACAAGAAGTGACAGACATCACTTCCCGTTCCCATTTTGAGAAGGACCACAGAGGGAAACAAAAGTATTTGGAGCCGAAGGCTTTCATGGCCAGCATCCATCATTTTTGTGGGTTTTTCAGGCTATGTGGCCATGTTCTAGAAGAATTTCTTCCTGACTTTTCACCAGCATCTGTGGCTTTGGCATCTTCAGAGAATGAAGATGCCAACCAAAGATGCAGGTGAAACATCAAGTATAAACTCTTCTAGAACATAGCCACATAGCCTGAAAAACCCACAAAAAACTATAAATGTATTTGGGCTTGCTTTGCTGGAATGTGGCCTGCAGGAAGGGGACACTGGTCCTCAGTCCCCATATAGTTGCCCACTCCAATGGATAAATAGCTTGGACTGTATATAGTTCCAGAATGCTGGCTATCACAGAGCTATTCCGAAAGGAGTTCACAGAAATGGAACCAAGGTCAGAGGAAAATAATCCTCCGCAATCCCTTTGGATCCTCGCCGTTCGAACCTGGAAAAATCCAACCCGGTTGCATGAATAACTCAGGCATAAGTGTATGGCCACAGTCAAAGAACAGAATATTTGCAGCGAGCCAAATTCAGGGGCCGTCAGCTGGCACGATCCGACTGGCATCCCAAGGTTACTTTTTGTGCCTGGCATCAACATTCATGGGGCATGAGGTCTAAAAATAGAGGCAAAGAAATGGCCACCACAAGAAAGGACTGGAAGATAATTCCATAATTACTTCAAGTTGAAAAGCTGCAGATTAAAATGGGACATGACTCAACGCACAAGTGCAATCAGCAAAGTTACTAATCCTCTGTCTTCCCACGTTTTCAGATGCTTTTTAAAAAGTCCTGGTTTCTCTCTCCTCCTCCCGCTTTCTTCCATCGTCATCGCATTGCTTCGAGTTTCTGCAGACCAAGTTCAACATGCAAAAGGAGTTTGCACTCCATTAATTCAGCAGGGAATGATTTAATGGAATAATTGGTCAGCAATTCTGCTCTGAGTTTTAAAGCAATGAACCTGTTTGGGGAAACAGAGTTCAGGACTTTGGACAGGTCCTTTAAAAGTTGAGACTAAAAGTGCTCCTACGTTATCTTGGGATTTGTAGTTTTGGGAGGCAGAGAAGGCTACAGATCCCAGGATTCCATAGGGTGGCACTACAGCACTTCAAGTGGTATCAAGCTGCATTACTTCTACAATGTAGATGCACCCTATAAAACAAAATGGATCCCCCACCTTCACAGAAACAGACATCCTCGCTGCATCTAGCACCATACTCTCAACACTATCCATACCACATGGATTCAGGTAGGACTTTTTCCAACTATGTCTGTCAAGCTTTGAACCCATGACCTGCTTCATGCAAAGCTGTTCATGAACTATGACTCCCTAAAGCCTGAAGAAAGAGACTGATGGATGCTTACCAAAGGTTAATGGTCAGCAACCCAACCCAGCACTGCCTGCCCAGCATGGCAAGAATTCATGGAATAATCCCATTTGACACCACTTTAACTGCCCTGTCTCAATGCTATGGAATTCTAGGAATTATAGTTTGGTGAGATATTTAGCCTTCTCTGTCAAAGAGCTCTGGTGCCACAACAAGCTACAATTCCCAGGATTCCCTATCACTGAGCAGAGCAGTTAAATCGATGTCAAACTGGATTATTTCTTCAGTGTGGACCAAAGGAAGCTCTCCAATCCAAACAACGCTCCTCTCTCCATTTGCCCTGAGTATCCAACAATGCACCCAAAGGCATATTTTTCTCCCAGAGAGCCTCACTTCTGCAAAGGAATCCCACTCCCTAAATGACGAAACCATTTCCTGGGACTTGAACACAGAACTTTCTATTTCCTGGGACTTGAACACAGAACTTTCCACCTTCAAAAGTCCCTTGGAAATTACTCCGGTTTGAAATGCAAAGCATGGTTTTCAAGGTGCACTCTCTTATCTGAAGCCGTGCAAGAAAAAAAGCCAAGCCTCCAGAGAAGGTCAAAGTCAACTCATGCATTCGGTTGTGCACTCAGAGCACATACCAAGGAAATTTGCTCCTCCTGGCATGCCCAGTGTGGAAACCAGAAGCATGAATGCCCAAGGCCACCTCTGCACATGTTTGCACCACATGGAGACTAGCTCTCAACCTATCTGAAGGGGACAGAAACAGAAACAGAGCTTATATCAACACTTCATTGTATACATAGTTTCCTTACAATGTCTCTCCAAACAAATGGGCCAGAATCCTGTTGTAGTCTTACACATGAGTAGAAGTGGCTGGACATTTTGGTCCATTGCACAACAACCAAGGCTGTGAAGTGGAGTTACACATGAGGGCCACTGCACTATGATGCACCACATCTGCAATGTGCTTGTGCCTTTTCTTGTCCTTTTGTGGTTTGTTGCTGTTGTGCACCTTCAATTCACTGCAAACTTATGGCAACTCTAATGAGAACCTATCATACAGTTTCCTAGATAAGATGCATTCAGTAGAGGTTTTCCCTTGCTTTCCTCTGAGGCTGAGATAGTGTGATTTGCCCATGGTCACCCAATGGATTTCTGTAGCCAAGCAGCAATTCGAAACCCAGTCCTAATCCAACACTCACACCATTACACCAGGCCGGTTTTCCAGCCAATTGAACAATATCACAGCCCAACACAAAAGTTGTATAAAGCAATTAAAGTGGCACTCCATATGCAGAAATTTATTCTACATCATCTGGATATGGGAATATTGTTATTTTTAAAAAAGAGAGAGCTTCCTTCTTTGGAATAACAGCTCGTAAAATGAATCAGGCGGAGGGGTGGGCATTGGCGCAGAGGATGGGCAAGAGGGGCTTTTTGCTGTGTTTGTCGCAGGAAACATCTAATTGAGGCAATTTTGACAATAGATAATAATTTGACTATAAACGCCGTGGAATGCAGCAACTGCTTATTCTGGCAAAGAGAAGCAGGCCTCTCTGTGAAGCGGCTGCCAAGGAAAACGGCCCTCCCACTCGCACTGGGGCCATTGCTAAGCAGCTCTGGCAAACCACATGCTTAACGCCCGGGATTGCTGAGCACCCAACATTTCAGCTCCGGTCACCAGACAAAAAACCACCCTTTTTCTGGAGGCTTCGGAGCCCGCGGCCGCAGACGGAGGTGCCAGGGCAGAGAACAAGCACATCAGGTCTCAACGCCTTTTTCAGGCCTTCCCATGCTCTCAAAATAAAAGGAACTTCCTTGAGTTCCAGTGAGCTATTCCATTGGCAGACACAGACATATCTCATCCGCACTGGGGAAACAATCCAGTTTGACACCACTTTGACTGCCATGGCTCAATGCTATAGAAATCCTGGGGTTTGCGGTTTCATGAGACATTTAGCCTTCACTCTCAGAGAGCTCTGGTGCCACAACAAACTACAGTTCCCAGAATCCCATAGCATAGCATCAGATAGCTCTTGTGCCCTATGAATGTGGGAGTGAATCATAATTTCTGCATTTCTCCATTCCCATCCCATAACTTTGGACATGACACATGCTCTCAGCCTCAGGAGAAGGCCGTGGCAAACCTCCTCTGAACAAATCTTGCCAAAAAAATCCCATGATAGAGTTATCCTAAGTCAGAAACAACTTGAAGGCACACAACAGCAACAAAAACAACTTGCCCCAGGGCATACTATCATATCAGGTATTCAGAGCTCAGAAAAGCTACTTATTTGGGAATGACAACTCACAAGACTTCCCAGAATTTGGTTGCGACAGAGTTTGGGAAACGATCTCTTCCTAGATTACAATTCCCAGAATCCCCTTGCCAAGTGACAAGGCTAGATGTCTGAAGGTTATGAAAGCAGATTTAGTCATGCAGTGTCCTTGCAGATTGTTGAGCATTGTGCATGGACTCCGTGCATGGTCACACACCATGCACCAATGCATAATGCAAATTTGGTTGTGCAAGGGGACATCACGCAAACAAGGCATAACACCTTGAGTGTAAAGATACATCACATCTCAATGTGAGATCCCATCCTATGTCTCCCTAGTGATGCCAGGAACCAAAGTGGGGGTTTCCAACATGAAAAACAGACATTCTTTGTCACAGAAACATGCCCATTTCCATGAAAGAAAAAGAGACGCAGAGGTTAGAAATGATGGAGAAAAACCCACAAGCCATCAGTCAGTTGGGCCACATGAGAAGGGAAGGCAGAGAAAGACAAGGAAAATCATGCAACCACATTCTGGAGCCTTTGTTCCACTGCATCACCCATCATCCTCCCTCATCCCCATAAAATATTTCTCCCAAGCTTGGAGACGACTCAGCTCACTTTTGCTCTCAGCAAGAAAGGAGAGGACCCCTCCCTACCCGGTCCATAAAATAAAATGTAATCCTTTTAATATATATCATAGTATCATAGAGTTGGAAGAGACCCCAAAGACTATCCAGTCCAACCCTCCTCCATGCACAGTAAAAAAAGCCCATGACAGATAGCCATCCAGCCTGTTTAGAAACATTATATTATTATATATATTTCTTTTTCCTCCCTATTTTCTCTCCTAGCAAGTGGACAGATATTTATTTAGGAGCCCGTCTGTGTTGTGACAGCGTCCTCCGCGGAGATGAATGCCTCAAACCCTCCACATTTTTGAGTCGTTCAGTCATGCATTTTTGTTATTGTTGAAAGTGGTGCGAAATGGCACGGCCCGAGTGCGAGTCCTTGGTGGTCTTCTCAAAGAACCGGGCTAAAAAGCCACCTCCTTTGTTCCTGGGGAGAATGCAGTCCAGTAGGTCATTCAGAAGGGAAAATAAAAGAGAGAGACAGACAGAGAGAGAAAGAGAGAGAGAGATTGAGGTTGGCTGAAACCAACAACTGGGAGGCAGGAGAAGGGGAGAGACATGAAATATTTCAGGCCTTGAGCGCATCCATGGGCAGAGGCGGGTGGTAAATTATTATTGTTGTTATTATTATTACATGTGGACTCATTTTATGGGCCACAAAGGTTTGGATATCCTCACAGCACATGCAAGAGCATCCAAGTGAAATCTTGCTAGGTACAGTATCTTGTTTCTTAAAACTGGAGGAATTCATTCTTGACAATGGGAGATCTCCATTTGGAAATCTGCAATCAGCGCAAAATCAGCCACAAGCATGCGCACTTATTTCTAGCTTTGGCTTGCATTCTTCATGGTGGCTTTTGGTAGTCTAAGGATGCATCCGCACTGTCGAAACAATGCAGTTTAAGTGCTTCGCCAAACTACAAATCCCAAGCTTCTGTAGGATGGCACCGTGGCTGTTAAAGTAGTGTCAAACTGCATTACCTATACAGTATAGATGCACCCCAAATGTGAAGTTGTCCATCTCTGGCTCAGTGTTTTTGGACTTGAACTCCTGAAATCTCTAGCTGGCTAAGGGCAGGAGATCATTATGTGGATTTGTTGGGAGGAAGTTTATTGTATGTTATTATGTTATGTTGTTATATTATTATGCTGTATGTTTTAGTGATGTACGCCGCCTTGAGCTTTTGGGGTAAAGGGTCGAGGGGTAAAAATATGCTATTATTATTATCAAAGGTGTAGAGACACCGAAAGCCATCTTCTCTAAGCTAATTTGTATGCCGCTTTTTCCCCAAAACCTAGACACGGAGCAGGTTACAACTTAAAAGAACAACACAATAAAAAACATTCACAAGTGATGCATTAAAACAGAATTAAAAGATCACTTCAAGGTGATCGACGTGGCTTTTCCTCGTCTTCATCCTAACAACAACCCTGTGAGGTAGGGTCAGGAGGAACAGACCTCCATCTGAACTTAAACCACTAGATGACAACCCAGCTTTGGATATTCTCTTTCTCCTTAGGCGAAAAAAGGAAACACACTCATCAGACCAGGATGTGTTTGCTAATAAATCTCCAAAAGGGCAAAAGGATAGGAGGAAGAGGTCAAGGCGCCTATTTATAAATGGCGATGGGGCACAAGGTCTGAAATGCATAGAGCGGAGGCTTGTGTTTCTCCAGGAAGTCCTCCAAAAATGTCATTGAAGGCTGTCCTGAGAAGAGGGCAGGACAGGAGGGAAATGTATGTCCAATTTGGCCAGCAGCAAAAGGTTAGCAGGGCTCTCACATTGCCTGGAAAAACACAAGGGGCTCGCCAATTGCCTTGGCATACACAGTTGCCCAGGCTGGGCAAAGCTGTTTCTGCAGCCCCCAATGGGCCCTCCAAAAGGGGAATGAACTGCCTCCTTTAAAGCATCCAGGAATGCCTACATTAGTATGATTGTTGTTGTTATTATTATTATTAGCAATAGCAAGTACATTTCTATACCGCTTACTGATGTACTGTAAGCTACTTGTACCCAATAAGCTGGGTATTCAGTTTAGCGACCTACAGAAGGATGCCAGGCTGAGTCGACCCTGAGCCCCATTATTATTATTATTATTATTATTAATTAATATGGGCCCTTGGTGTCCGCTGGCGTTTGGTTCCAGGACTTCCTGTGGATACCAAAATCTGCGGGTGCTCAAGTCCCATTAAATGCAAGTCCCATTAAATGCCCTTACATTAAATGGAAAAATCAAGGTTCGCCTTTCGAGTTTTGGGTTTTCCGGAATATTTTCGAACGGTGGATGGTTGAAACTGTGAATAAAGAAAACTCCATTGATATGACTGTATGTCACTTCTTTTTCCCCAGAGCTGAGACTCAAAGCCTACAAATGTCCTACAGGCACCTTGGAAGCTAAGCAGGGTCAGCCTTGGTTTGTCCTTCGATGGGAGACTGCCAAAGAGTACCAGGTGCTGCAAGCTACATTTCAGAAGAAGGGACTGTCAAAACCTGGCCTAAGAAAACCTTATGACATTTATAGGGTCGCCACGAGAGCCAGCGTGACGTAGTGGTTTGAGTGCCAGACTTTGACTCTGGAGACCAGGGTTCGGTTGCCAGTTTGGCCATAAAACCCACTGGATGCCCATGGGCAAGAAGTCACACTCTCTCAGCCTCAGGGGAAGGCAATGGCAAGCCTCCTCTGAAGAAATCTTGCCAAGAACCTCATGATGGCTTTAACTTAAGTGTTGCCATAAGTCAGAAACAACTTGCCGGCACAACGGCAACATATCTCTGAAAAAGTGACCCATCATCCCATTCATAAATTAAAAGGAAGACTTTCCAAACCCTCAAAAAGCCCTTATAAGAAGATAACACAGGCAAATCCTATACGAGAGAAGCTTTCCAACCCTCCAATAAGGGACACTGCATATAAGAGATAGCTGGCAACCCTCTCCCTGTAATGCAAAAACCATACAAAGGTGATGGAAAACTGAACTACAGCTGGCCCTCTGTATCCACGGATTTGCATGCATGGATTCAACCATCCACAGACTAAAAATATCCAATGATGATAATAATAACAATAAGGCTATGATAAGAAAAAACATTGCACCAAACTTTTCCACTCTTTTCCTTACTCCAAAGGAGGAGAAAAGGGATCAAAGAAAGAGCATGACATTAAAATCTGTTGCAACAACATAAAGACAGAAGCTGACAGATTATGGCTGGGCTACAAAATGCAAATCAAAGGCTTGCACCAAATGGAGCTCCAGTGGTCTTTAGAGTTTTAAAGATGCCAAACTACAGGGAGCTACACCAAACTCTTCCCCTTCTTCTTCTTCTTCTTCTTTTCCTTCTCCTTTTCTTATAGGCAGCTTTCCCAACCAATCCCCAAATCCAGCCAGAAACTCCAGCCCACTTTGAAGGAGGGGAGTGAGGGATGGATGGAGGGCATTGAGAGAGAGAGGGAGAAAGAGAGAAAGAAAGAGAGGAGCCACATTGTTTGGGAGGCACCAATTGTTGCAAATGCCATCAGCCACATTCCTCCCTGGTCTGCCTGAATTCATTCAGGAGACCCCCAAAAAGGGGGGAGAAAGGAGGTTGGAAAAGGGGGGCAGGTTGATCTTTTCACCCAAAGACTCTCTCCCCAGACTATTTGGGGGGGAGAGAAAGCCCTCTCCAAGTTTGCATCAAGGAGTTGCTCCAAAAAAAGTTGGCACATACATACATATATATGTAGTCTATTTGGGGGGAGGAAAACTCCAGACATGCAAATAGGAGAAATGCCTTTGTAAAAGTGGAGGGAGGGGATTAAGAAAGTGTTGGCAAAAAAGAGACCAAGTGGCCCAGAGCTCAGCCCCCCAACTGGGGTCTTCTTCCACTTGGTTCAATGGGATTTCACCCACCAGCCCCCCCC
This sequence comes from Sceloporus undulatus, assembly GCF_019175285.1. Lineage (NCBI taxonomy): Eukaryota > Metazoa > Chordata > Lepidosauria > Squamata > Phrynosomatidae > Sceloporus > Sceloporus undulatus. The sequence continues at coordinate 32,302,649 of NC_056528.1, forward strand.
CCCCCTTTGCAAGCAACAACTTGAGAAAGCATGAAAAAGAAGGAGGAGGAGAAAGAAGAGAGGAGTGAGAAGAGTGTTGGGGGAGGACAAATCTTTGCTTCCAGCCCCCCCTCCTCCTCCCCCTCCCTTTTCTCCTCCATCTTTTCTTTTTCCCCCTGCTGCCTTTTTGTAACCTGGGACCTTGTTGCATTACTCCCGAGGAGACCCAGCCGAGGCTTAAGGAGGGGAAGGGCTGAGGCTGGCATTGCCCAGGCCTTGATTCAGGCCCCACAGAGGCTGAGCCCAAGGGGCAGCCAAGCAGAGTTGGGACTGTCTTCTTGGCTCCGGAGGGAAAGCAAAGCAACACAACAAAGGTCCCCTCCTCAAAAGACCAACAACACAACCACACACGGCACTTGCTTTGCCTTGCCTTGCCTTGCTTTCTTTCTCTTTCTTTCTGTCCTTCCTGCCTTCTTTTCCCTCCTTCCTCCTCTTTCTTTCTTTCTTTCTTTCCTATTCTTTCCTTCCTTCTCTTTCCTTCTGGATCCACACAGCCCCCCCCCCCCCCAGAGAGATGCTTTCCCCCGGAGCAGGGGACCCCCTCCTCCTTCCCTCCGTGGCCCCAAAGGCCTCCTCTCCGTGTCCCAGACTGGCCAAGGCAGGGCCCCGACCGACCGACCGACCGACGGACGGAGGAGGAGGGAGACCCGGCCAGCTGCTCCCACCGGGCAAGAGGCCGTCCTCTAAGGGCTCCCCCCAACTTCAGGGGCCCTGCAGCCCCCCGGGAGAGCGGAGCCGCTCCATGAGCCTGGAGCCCCGGGGCTGGCTCACCGTTGATGGCGTGGCTGGGCGCCTCGGTCTGGCTGAAGCCTTTGGCGGCGTAGAGGCGCTTGACTTCCGAGCAGCTGCGCGAGCGGGGCTCCGGCGGAGAAGCAGCAGCCGAGGCAGCCGCCGCCCCCAGGAGCCCCAGGGCCAGCAGCCAGAGGGCCCCCAGAGGCCGAGGCCCAGGAGGCCCGCAGCCCCAGCAGCAGGGCATGCTCCTCAGGCTCAGGCTCAGGCTCAGGCGGATGGGCTCCAGCCCCGCCGGCTTCTGCTTCTTCTTCTCCTGCCTCCGCCTCCTCCTGGCCTCCCTCCCTCCCTCGGCTCTTCTTCCAACTTCCAGGGGGAGGCTCTGCCCAAACTCTTTTTTCCTTCTTTCCTTCTTTCTTTTTCTCCTTCCTTCCTTTTCCCTTTCTTTCTTTCTTTCTTTTTCTTTCTTTCTTCCTCCTGTCTTCCCTTCTTTCCTTCCTTCGATCACAATGCTCCTTGCCAAGCCCCCGGAGCTCTGGATCTCCCCAAAGCAGGAGGCACCCGACCGGGAACCGACGCCTCCTTCTTTCCCTCCTCCTTCTCCTCCTTCTTTTCCAAGCGCGGGAGGCAAGGAAGGAGGCAGGCAGACAGGCGAGTAAGCCAGCCCCCTCGGCCTTCCTCCTCCTCCTCTGACACGGAGAGGGCCAGCAACGCGCCTTCACACGTGACGCCGCCCGACACGCATCTCGCAGCGAGGCACTTGCCTTCTTCCTTGGGGCTTCCATGTTGAGGTCGCAGTCGGGAGAGAGACTCTGGCCGCAGCCCCTTTGAGGCTCACGGGGAGAGAGAGAGAAGTTGGCAGCAGGAGCTTCCTAGACTTAACCTCTCCTTCCTCAGATGCATCGAGGTGCAACAGTAATAGTAATCATTAATACTACTAGTCATAATAATTAGAGAGATCTTGTAGCGCCTTTAAGACTCACTGAAGCAGGAGCTTTCCTAGACTCAAGTCTCCTTCCTGAGATGCATCTGAGGAAAGAGGAGAGCCATGTCTAGGAAAGCTCCTTGGTTCAGTTGGGAAACCCATTGGGCAAGAAGTCACACTCTCTCAGCCTCAGAACAAAAGCAAACCTCCTCTCCACAAATCTGGCCAAGGATTGCCTGAGGGTTGGAAGCCATTTGTGTCTGTTTAAACAACAAAAGGAAGTTAAAATAAGTCAACCGTGCAGAAAACCAGCGATAAAACCTCTATCAAAAAGGAATGAGGGTCGGAGGATGCCAAGTCCTTTTAAAACAATGCAGCCATCCCCAGAGGAAATGCCTTTTTTGAGAGCCAAGGCGTTCCTGTCTCTTGATAAAACCAATGCTCACTTTTACACATCTGGGGCTTTCCAGAGGTTTAGTAAGGCATCCTAATCTGCAGCCAAGGTGTTTGCAACATATTGGGCCTGATCTTCAGGAATAATGCACAGGATCTCTCCTTATGATCTGTGGCTGTTACAAGGCACGGGATCCACTTTGGAGTAGTGCTTTGTGCATTGTGAGTCTAGAGTTCAGAGTTCAAATCCTGACTCGACTCGGCCATAAAAACCAAAGGCTGGCCTTGAGCAAGTCTCTCAGACTCAATAAGGAGGTAAGGGGGAAACCCCTCTGAGTAAACCCTGCCAAGAAAATCCCATGATGATGATGATGATGATGATGATGATGATGATGTGAATCATAGAATCCTAGAGTTGGAAGAGATCCCAAGGGCCATCCAGTCCATCCCCTTTATTCTGCCATGCAGGAACTCTCCATCAAAGCATCCCCATTGACAGATGGCCATCCAGCCTCTGCTTAAAGACCTCCAAGGAAGGAGATTTATTTGTCTAAGTTTATCTTATGGCCTCTTTAAGTCAGGAATGACTTGAAAGCAAGGCTTGGTAGGACTGGAGGTAAGAAACTCCAAAGTCCCCCCAGCATTGCTTTGTTAAAAAAGGCTAACTTCAGTCTAGTATCAAACTCCATGCATGAACCTAAAATGGCCTAAAACAAGAAGATGAAGAAGAGGAACCCTCTCCAAGTGCGATCGATTTAATCTTGCAGTGAGAAGCATGAGATGGAGCTGTGGTTTTGGAGGGGGATGAAGAAGGCGGCTGGCTGGCGCATGGGTGTTAGGGCCTTCCATTGTTGTCCTCCGGAAAATTCGGTCGGTGGGGACAAATTGAGCTTCAAGTTCTCATGAAGTTAAGGCCGCGAGGGCCTTCCTTCCATGGAGGGCCCAGGGAGGAGGGGAAAGGGGCCTTTAAGCCCTGCCAAATTTGAGTGACACCTGCTTTCTCATATAGCCCCACCAGCTCCGCTTTTCTTCGGAAGGACAATGCCAACGTTCAAGGGAGCCCACCGGGGAGTACTCCGTTTTCTCATTCCAAAAGAGAAGAGGAGGAGATAAGAAGAAAAGGGGGGTCCGAGAGGAGAAAGAGCACAGGCTGCAAGGCAGAGAAAGCCAGAAAGCAGGCAAGGGGTGCAGGCCCTTCGGTGGTATTCAGGGCTTAAACCCATGAGAGGTACCAGATTGTCCAGAAAAAAGGCACTAAATATGTTGGGGTTTGCAATATAATGGTTTGAGTATTGGGCTACAACTCTGGCTAAGACTAGGGTTCAATTCCCCACTCAACCATTGAGTGATCTTGGGCAAGTCACACTCTCTCAGCCTCAAAGGCAGGCCATGGCAAACCTCCTCTAAACCAATCTTGCCAAGAAAACCCCATGATACAATCGCCTTAGGGTTGCCATAAGTCAGGAATGACTTGAAGGCACACAACAACAATGTTTTGGGGTCTGGGTGGATTTTAAAAGGTCATCAAGGTGAGAAAATACACCTTGCAGAAGCCAAAGAGGGAGACTCCAGAATAAGTAAAATGGCTCCCACAGACTGACCATATGCACATTGCATGAGCCAATGTGCCTCGGTTGGAGCACTGGAATGGGGTTTGGAGTAGCAACTGGTGGCTTTAACGTTTTTGTAAATGGTAAATCTACTCTAGATTTTATTCCAAATGTCAAAGGATTTGCCAGCGGGTAAAGAACAGAGAGAAGCAACTGAACTTCCTGCAGGAGGGAGTCCCAAAGCCTGGGAGCATCCACCAAGAAGGCCCTTTCATGCATCCAAGTTTAACCTGTGATAGTTGCTGGAATGGAGAGGAAGGCCTTCCCCTAAGACCTTAAAAGTCAGGCAGGCTCATGCGGGGAGATTTAGGGCCCAAACGGACAGGCCAAAATAAAGCTGCTTCGGGTCACTTTGGAGGTATGCTGTTTAAATGACACATGCATCTTAAAAGAGGACTGGAGCGTGGCTTTGGTGCGGCTTCCGGCTTCTTAGGATGCATGCATAATTTAAACAGCTTACCTCCAAAATGACCTGAAGCAGATTTATTTTGCCCTGTCTGTTCAGATAGATGCAGAGCTTTAAAGGACACAGCCAGCACTTTCAATTCTACCTGCCACTAACTCCCCTGTTGAAACGGCTTCGGCCTAAGTATCATGCTTTTCCACTTCCATGATCCAGAAGTTCCAGGGCTCGGGAACAGTGGATAAGAAAGGAACATCCAGCCACTCCAGCATTAGACCAGTCAGGGTTTTTCATCCTAGGCTACTTCGCAGGGTTGCAAGGATCAAATGGGGCTGAAAAGAGCATTGCAGGCTGGTTCCTGAGCTCCCTGGAGGAAAGACAGAATGGAGACATGCATGAATGGAACATAGACACCTTGCAAAGGAGAGGCAAACAAGAAGCACCATGTTCTCTCTCTTCCCTCCTTCTTGGGCCTGAATTTCCTCCAGTGAGCTTTGGAAGGAAACAATGCTGGCTGGCTCAGCAGGAATGCCTGTGGCCATTTTCAACCCTGTTGGTGCCATTTTGTTCAGGGATTATGCCACACGGAGCAGCTGTTCCCAGGCTCCTCCTGCTTCTGGGTGGCCGCACATCCACCGCACATCTTCCCCAGCACATGGCCTTCCTGATGGGCCAGTTGATCCAGGAAAAGAGAAGTCCTGAGGATGATGCATTGTAGGACCTTTGAGACTAACTGAAAGAAAGAAAATGGCAGCATGAGCTTCCATACGTTTAAGTCTACTTCCTCAGATGCACCAAATGCCTGAAGTTGCTGCGGCCTCAATCTGGCTGAAGAAGGGGCAGCTGCATGCCACTCCTTAGGGGCTGTATGTACAGCCACTAAGACTGCATCCCTAGTAAAGAATTAATGCATGTTGGCACCACTTTAACTGCCCTGGCTCAATGCTATCTGAATCTTGCCCTTCCCAGGAGGCTTGAGCAAAAGCAAACTGCTGCAACCACCCTGAGTTTCCTTTTCTTTACTATCGCACCATCTTGACCACACTGCTATTGCTTGGCCACATGTGTCTTGGTTTTCGTCTGTGAAATGCTGGAAGGCATGCCCTCAAAGAAATATTTTTTGGCTGCAATACGCTGGGCTCATTTGTGGAATTAAACCATTCTGAGGTTTTGCTCTGTCCTTCCCCGCAGGTAAAAAGGCTTCCACATCAGACACAACCCGCATCTTTTTTTAGGCCAGTCGAGATGACCAAGGGGCAGCGCAGGAATCCCGAGAGGCCCGGCGTAGGTAAAGCGATACCGTTTACCAGGTCACCTTTTGTCATAAAGAGATTACAGAAGCTCTGGGGTTATAAAGAAAGCGGCTGTGGCCAGCATTCTTGATAGTCCACAGAAGTCGCTCCAACAGAAAGTATCGCCTTACCTAACTTGCCGGGTCGGCTTCCAATACAGAGATTGCTCTCATTCCCATTGCAGAGCTTTTGAAAATACTTCTGTAAAAGAAAGTATTTCTGGCATTTATTTACTTCTATCCCATCTTTTAGTAGATCCAGTAAGGTGTAGTGGTTGGAGCGTTGGATTAGGAGTCTGAGAGATCAGGGTTCGAATCACCACTCAGCCATGGAGATCCATTGGCATGTGCAATTCTCTCAGCCTCTGAGGAAGGCATTATCCTGCAACAGGGTCACTGTAAGTCAGAAATGTCACCAAAAATCCTGCAATAGGGTCACCATGCATCAGAAATGACTCCAAGGCCCATAACAATGCTCACTACTCAAACCACTACATCGTGCTGGGTCTTTGGAAATGGAATAAGGGGCATTTAATCTATCCTCATTGCTTCTACCCAGAAAATGGAAGCAGAGCAGAGTGGAAGGGGAGTCCTGCAGCCAGGATGATTGGGAATGAAGAAGGAAACTAACTAAACATGTGTGTGTGCTACAATCGCCTTTCTTTCAGTTGATTTCAAAGGTGCTACAATATCCCTTTCCAGACTAACAGGGCCATGGCTTTGAATTCTAAGGAAACATCTAGACCTCTCAAAGAGTCTTTGCAACATGAAGCAACAAATCAATTAGGGCTTGGAAAGTGTAGCAAGCTACTACTTTGCTAGATGATCGGCACACAGTCCTTTCCATTTGCCTACCCAAACTAGAGAATTTGCACCCTCAACTCGTGTCTGGAGAGGAGCCATGAAAACTGGTGCTTCGGAGCTAAACCTTGAGATCCAGCAACCTTAACAACAGTTAAAGCAGGATCAAACTGCAGTATGGTTACGCCCTGAAACTTATGCTCAGGCTACATCCACACTGCCAAAATAACCCAGTTTGGCACCGTTTTAACAGCCATTGCTCAAAGCTATGGGATTCTGGGAATGGAAGTTTGTTCCATAACCGGAGCAAAATTCAGAATTCCATAGGCTTGACTAACAGCCACTAAAGCAGTGTCATACCGGATTATTTCTACAGTGTGGATGCAGCCTGAGGCCCTGAGATCCTGGAGTCCTAACTGTGCAGGAAGATCTATTCCCCATAGAAACAGATCCCCCCAAAATAAATAAATAAAGTTTCCTGGGGGTCCTTTAAAAGAGTCAAATCACAGCTGCTCAGGTGGTAATCCGAGGAACTTGGTTGGAAAGACCAGCAGCCTCTGAAGGAGTTCCAGTATAAGTGATGAATGCAGGAATCATGTTGACACACTCCACTGGATCTCTCCCTCTCCCTGGGTCCTTCCTTCACACACACCCTGCAAGAAAGTGCCAGTTTTAATGCACCCGGACGCCAGGGTTAAGGCGGGCGCTTTGATCTATTTTTCTACGGCGACCCAGATCAATTTTCATCCACCTCGGCCAGCCCCAGATCAAAGCAGCAATGCGCAGAGGAGCAAAGGAAAAGGAGAGGGGGAAAATAGGAGGAGGAGGAGGAAAGAGAAAACTTTTTGCCGTACTCTGAAAGTGTCAGACGAACATACAATATACATGTACGTGCCGACGTTGCATTGTTTGAAGTGCCCAGATAGCAAACCATGGAGGGGGGAAAAGGAGGGGAAAAGCCAGGGGCAAACATTGCGACAAAAAGCCTAGGACAGAAAATCAACCATGCGGCATCCAGTGAGTGAGTTGCTCAGGGTTTAGGCCAACTTACACCTGTGTGAAGTCGAAGGCTTTCATGGTTGGCATCCATAGTTTTTTGTGGGTTTTTCGGGCTCTGTGGCCATGTTCTAGAAGAGTTTCTTCCTGATGTTTTGCCAGCTTC
>NC_056528.1:32310011-32342049 GCF_019175285.1 Sceloporus undulatus
TGTGGCTGGCATCTTCAGAGAGCATTTACACCTGTGTACTTGACTTTTCAGTCACTGGGGAGGTCACAATCCTCCACCAACCATGAAATGACCAAAGTCCCCATGCCTCATGCCAACACATCCATTTAGTGGACAGTGCATAAGCATCCAGCAATGTTCCTGCGCTTTGGATGCACAGCAATGACAACATTATCTGGGACTTCCAGAGGAACACTAGAAGGTCCCAGAGGATGCCTGTGGCTGTGTGCCAAACTGATCGTTCACTGAAAGAGTGAGGAAATACTATGGCATACTATCATAGTAGCAGTAATCTCTCTTCTTCCAGACAAGCAGACAGAAAGACATGCACACATTCTCTCTCTACACAAACAACAAACTCTGCTGCAGTCGAGTGGCTCAACAAGCAGTCAAACTCTATGACAGAATTAGATTTAGACAAATGTACGAAGGAACCACAGTTGCAATGCTTATTACACCATTATGTCGCCTGGAAAAACTGTTGCGTACTTTACCTTATACCTTACCTTGTGATCAGGTAAAACAGATACACTAGCAGATGGAAAGTGCAGCTTGTGGACCACATCCAGACCCAAAATTATTTTGAGCCCCACCCCAGACCTGCAAATGCCCCCAATCTTTTGGTGAAAAAAAAAAATAACCCTGTGCCCCCAAAGCAGAATACACCATCATGATATTCACTTGCAAAAAAGGCCTCTTCTGGGTCAAAGATTATCCAGGGGCAAAAACATGGCAAAATTGTCCCCAAATTGTTTCAAGTCGGGGATGGGGTACAGCAGGGCACAAAAGTGGCCCTGCAAAGTCCCATAGAAAGCCAGTATGGGATCCCAATTCTTGGCAATTCAACACACACTCATGTAAACCGCCAAGAAGCGTCTGGTCAGATTCCTGTGATATCTCCAAAACTAACCAATTTATGGCACTACAAACCCATATGGACTATCACCAAGCACCCTGGTACCTTTTCAGAAACCAGATTCTCTGGCATCTTTTCTGGCAAGCCAGGGATCCTACCAGTTTCCAAAGGAGCAGCCCTGTTAGTCTGTGGTCACAAAAAACATCAACCCAGAGTTTTCTAAGAACTTAAACACAAACCCATTTATTACAGCATGAGCTTTCAGTTCTCTACTGCTGGGGTGGGCCAAGCCTTTGGGGATTTCAAGCCGAGCCAAATATCAATAGCCTCTTTTTGTCTCTGTCTGCCTCAAGTGGGGTAGGTTTTTCGAGTCTGCATTCACTCATCTCCGTCTTTGACTTTTTCCCATCTCTCCATCCCATTGGAATGCATTTGCTAGCGAGCTCAAATTAATACAGGAACGTTTGGAATTTGCTTAAAGATGCAATCCAGATGAAGCTATTTTATGGTGTCACTCGTAAGGCTTTAGGAACCCAATAGGTACCGACTCTCAAAGACTAAGCATTGGGGTCGGAGAGAGCCAAGTTGTTGTGCAGACACACACAAAAACTCATTTTTGCACTGAGGGAAAGGTCACTCCTGCTAATCCTTCTTTTGCCGGTGGAATGTACACAACTGTCATTCTCCTTAACATCTCGAATTCAAGAGCTCCTCTGGTTTGTGTTTGCTGGGTGTTTATTTTTCCCATTTGGCCACACACTGGATACTGGTTTTATTTTATATTTTTTCAATACAGTGAGACACTGAAGGGATATAGGCTTTTAAGGTGTGTGAACCAAAGACTTGTTAACCATAGTTTGCCAAAACCTAATGACTGGTCTATAATCTGAGACAAGGGGCCCCTGATTCTTATTCCGTCAAAACGAATCAAGGCCTTCATTTTTTAAAAAAACATCATCTGCAATTACCCAAAGTAAGAAGGAAGGAAGGAAAGAAGGAAGGAAGGAATGGTGAAGAAAATCACATCCAATTAGATCTCAGGGCGCCTCCTTAGGTCACTAGTTTTCAAGGATCAATTCTGGGTGACAGGCAAGGGTTCAAATTCTCAAGTTTTCCTGGGGTCAGCTCCAGGCAAGAGACAAGGCTGCATTGCAAACCTGAAGTCAAGGAAAGGAGCCTTCTAGCTGGCTGTGTGCATACTACACTTTGCAAATTGTAATTGGTTTAAATCAAATGTTGCAAAGACATTTAATTCCCAGCCAGGAAAATGTGTTCTGTCTATGTCTGTGTGCACTTGAATAACAAGCTGCGAAGAATTGTGGTTGCCACTTAATCGCTTAATAACATCATGGGATCCACCGAATGACATCAGAATGGGTCTTAGGTTTTGGCCCAGGAATTGCAGGGCCTGGAATGATCCTTCCCTGGCAACTCTACATCCAATAGATTGTGACTGGGAAGGTAGCAGAGAAGCCAGATTCATACTTGACGCAGGGATGGAGGCTGCCAGAAATTGTGCGTCAAATGCACCAAAGGAATCTGGCATCACCTTGGACTTTGACGGCAACCCTAGCTCTGCTGCGGAAACCATCATCCACAGATTCCTGTGGCTTCCTGCATTGGCAGGGGATGCCCCAATATTTCATAGATGAAAACTGGGACATGTGTGGTCAAATGACATCCAGGAGTGGTCCAGATGGCAAAGGTTATTAGTAAGGAAGAATAATCAAGCTAAGAGAGGCTGCAGCAGTTTGCTTTTGCCTGAGTCTACTGGGAAGAGCTCTTCCTCTGCTGAGTTAATGGTGTGCAAACTACACTTTGAAGCCTGTTTGCAGCCACTGAAGTAAGCTGGTGCCAAACCAAGCTATCATTCTCAGAATAGCATTGAGCCATGGCAATTAAAGCGGTGTTAAACTGGATTATTTCTGCAGTATGGATGCACTCCATATGCAATATGGATTGCATTGCTGCAATATGGATGCACCTAGATTCCACTTCACTGTCAAAACTGTAAGCTCCTTGACGGCAGAGAACTGCTGCCACCACATAACCTCCAAGTACTGTGCACTTTTCTGGTCTTACATAACATAAACATGACCCAACAAATCCCCCCCTCCATCAGCACAGAGAAAAGAGGATAGAAGGCAGAGGTCCCGGGTGAGAGGAACGAAATAACCACCATCACCCCGTATCACCCAAGAGCCCATAGGCTTTAGTCTGAGGCCACAACAGACTGAAAGGTTTGGCGCTTGGAGGCTGGCAGATGCTCCTCTCTCAGAGAACAGAGGACACCGAGCCTGTTTTTGAGCACTGGCCTGCGATGGTCATCAGATGGGAAGCATTTGCAAAGCAGCTGTCCTTCACATCCCAGTGGCTCTGTCCTTTCAGCCAGAGTTTGGAAAAATGCTCTTTTTGGACTACATCTCCCAGATCCTCCCCCAGCCAAAATGGCCACTAGCCGAACGTAGTTTATGTACGGCTGGACCTCTCTCCCACAATGAGCTCAAATGCCTCAATTTTCCTTTGCAATCTTTCTCAAAATGGCAACAAGAAGGAGGGAGGGAGAAAAAGGAAAGGGGATGCATTTGCACTGCACAAATAATGCAGTTTCACACCACTCTAACTGCCATGGCTCAATGGTATGGAATTGTGGGGTTTTGAACATTTATGAGGTACCAACACTTCTTGGCAGAGAAGGGTAAATATTTCACAAAACTGCAAAATCCAGAGTTCCATAGCTCTGAGCCATGGAGTTAAAGTGGCATCAAAATGGATTATTTTTGCAGTGCAGATGCAGCGAGAGAGAGAGAGAGAGAGAGAGAGAGAGAGAAGAAAGAGGGAGAGGAGAGGAGAGGAGAGGAGAGGGGGAAGGGGAAAAGAAAGCTTCTTTACACACAACTTGTTCCCTGGAATCTGTCACTGTACAATGCAGTGACTATCATAACCATGTGGAAGCCTTTAAACAGAGCACAAGAGTCATTCCATAGAGGAAAAAGAGGTTTATCTACCATCATTAGGGAAGTGGTGTGTATACTGTATATAGAACCTCTACAGTCAGAAGAAGTCTACCTGCGAACCCAGATTGCATTTGCTGTACTTTGCTGGCTGTACTTGTGCGCTGGTTGGCTGATGTTGGTGATATCCCCCTGTTCCGTGTATATTTAATAACCCCTTATGTCACATTTTCAGCCACAAAGTTTCCCTGGGCAAAAACCTGGGTGAAACTGAGGCATCAGAAGGGACAAAAAGAGGATGAGAAGAGGGCAAAGATAATGGCATACCCTCCAACCATCCTGATTTGGCAGAGACAATCTGCTGCCATTATACTTTTCCCTGTTTTCAAAATGTCCCGGTTTCTTTCTCTCCTCTTTCCATGTTCCCCCTTTCTCCTCTGTACTTTACTCACTGCAAAATGATTTCCAAATGCAAAAGTAGATTGTGCTCCGTTAACTGGCCGAGAGGAGAAAAGGGAGAAGAGTCTTGCCCTTCCCAGTAGACTCAGGCAAAAGCAAACTGCTGCACCCTCAATGAATAACTTTTGCCAACTTGACCACACTTTGACGTTGCTTGGCCCCGTTTTCATCCCTGAAATGTCGAACAGTATGTCAGAAAGAAGCCTTGACAATTCAAACAGCAATGATGCAAAGCTCCTCACTAACCTCCTTGGAAAATGGGCATTCTTCAGGTTTCTATCTGCCAAACCTTTGCTTGGTATGTGGGGACCCGTCCCAGTATTTCTTTGAAATATGCCAACAATTATGCTTTTTCTCCTGCTATATAGGAAAGTTGTCCACACCCTCTTAATGCAAGCTAACAGCTTCCTTCCCTCCAACCTGGAAATGTATAATATTCCTTTCTCTTCTCTCAACACCTTCAGGCTCCACAGAGAGAAGCTCTGGGTGGAGCTGCCTTAAAACTGAATCGGTTTTAGCCTTACAAAGTGCAGGAACCCATGACAAAGTAAGAACATGCCTGTTCCAATGACAAAACAGGGAGTCTACATAAATTAAGTGGAAGGAAAAACAGGGGTGGTTTGTAATTCCCAGGTCAGTAGGGCAGTGAATCCACTCCATGTTTTCCTCCAGATCGTAAAGTTGCTTTCCAAGAGTCTTGAATCCAACAATAGCGCTAACATTCACGAATGGTCTTTTTCATTCCATCTTCAGAACAAGGAATCCAACTACAACTCCCCTTGTTCTCATGCTATCTGGGGAGGATGGGGGTTGTAGTCCAAGCAAATCCACACAACTGCTCTCTCACATAGGCCTTCACCAAAACTGGAACCGAAAAACTATCCCTTGCTTCCAACTTAACATTCCCAGGAGCATTTGTGACAGAAGCTGCAGTCCAAGCAAGTCCACAATATCCCTAAAATCTCTCAAAGGCAAAAAAGCAGAGCCTCCACCAATGCATTTTCCCCATGACTCCAAGCCAATGTTATTCATGGATGATAGGACTTGCACTCCAAGCAAATCCATACTATCTTTCAAATTTCACACATGCAAGAGAGCAATGCATCTTTGCCAATGATGCAACCTTAAAAAGGTCTCCCTTGCTGCCATGCCAGTGTTGCCTGGGGATGATGGGAACTGGAGTCCCAGAGAGGAAGTGACCTTGCACACACTTGCATCTCACATTGCATCTCACAAGCACCGGAGCATGTTTCAACAACAGACCTTTGCAAACATTGGTTTCTAAAGACTTTCCTGCAATCCATCATCTTCTTAAAGCATTTTACAATCCAAAGGCACACCCCTCCCAAAGCAGCCAAACTGGGTTTTACCTCCAACAAAGGGAAAACTCTTTTATTTGGACCACAGTTGGCAGGTTTTTTAAATATATAGTCCCTAAAAAGTTTTTCCAGATGTAAATCTACAGGGATTTCTTGAGCAATTCAATGTTCTCTGCCTAAGAAAGGGGCAGTTATCTTCACACAAAACAGAGGCAGCTTGGATCTCAAGGGAAGTTACTTTTCTGTTGCTAATGGAATTGAAATTTTATTATTTTCTGTCTTTTATTGCTCAGATTATAATAACATTCGTTACATTTCCGATACCACCTACATTTCTATCTTCCAAATAATTTATTAATTTGATTTCCGTTATGCTCCATATAATTATTCCCACTAAGTATCCTTATCTCATTGGTTGCTATCTTTTCGGCTTATATTCTTTTCTTCCATTTCGTATTTCCTTGTCATTTCTGTGTGCTAACAGACAAACAAACACACCGCTTAATACTTTTAAAAAGAGAGAAAGAGAGATTTAACTAAAAGCAACATGTTCATTTACCTTTCTTTGCTCAAAAGGATTTGGAGTACTTTCCCACAGGCTGAAAATAACACCAGAATGATCCATTTGCTAAATCTTATGGTTAGATTTACTTACGTTACGAGCCAAGAACTGATTCAGAGAACCTCCCCAAAGTAAAAGCCTAACCAACACCAAACACTATCACCTGTTCCAGGAAACATGGACCAGAATTCCCTTGGTGACTTAGGGTTCATCTACACTGCAGAAATAATGCAGTTTGGCACCACTTTAACAGCCATGGTTCCCGAGGTTTGTCATTTTTTGAAGCACCACTGTTCTTTGGCAAAGAAGGCTAAAAAGACCTTATAACAGGACTCCATAGGATGGAGTGACAGCACTTAAAGTGGCATCAAACGGCTTTATTTCTACAGTGTAGATGCATCCTTACACTGTTTTTGTTGTTGCTGTGAGCCTTCAAGTCGTTTCCGACTTACGGCGACCGTATTGCAGTTTTTTCTTGGCAAGATTTGTCCCGAGGAGGTTTGCCATTGCCTTCCCCGGAGGCTGAGAAAGTGTGACTTGCCCAAAGACACTGAGTGGGTTTCGTGGCTGAGATGGGAATCGAACCCTGGTCTCCAAAGACATAGTCCTATACTCAAAGCAATGTATCAAGGCACTTTATGCAGTGGTCTACAGGAGAAAAGGATACCAACTCCACCGCTGGAGAAAGCTGCCTTGCTGATGCCAAAGCAACCCAGGATTTGCAAGAAAAGCTCTCATTCTCTCTCTCGACAAATAAAACTTCTTGGGCCCTCCTTCACCTTCACATGCCCTCCAACATTTTGCAGATGGAAGACAGGGTGCATATGGCTAAGCAACATCAGTGTGTGGTCAAGATAAGTCATTTATTAGAACACAGAAATGCCAGTTTGTGATTGCTATTGTTAATACAGTGCCAGAATCCAACCCTCAAAGCAAAACTGCCCACTTTGGACCCCTCTCATATTCCCACCATAGATATTCCAAATACCTTAAAATCAGAGAACTGATGCATAGCTACGTATCATTTGAACCATGATATTTATTCCAGTTTAAGCAGCCTTTTTCCTCACCCGTGTCAATTCGTCCAAGGTGAGTCGCTGCAAACAGTTGTGAAAATCTTCTTTTTCCATAAACGTCTCAAGGGATGCAAACTGGGTATTATTTTTACCCATTTTTTAAAAAGTCATTTAACAAGATTTCCCCCCCTCCAACCAAATCAAAAGAGTTGCACCTTGCTTGCTTAACCTTAAAAAAACAAACATATCCCAGCCCTCCCTTCCCTTGGTCCTTTGTTTTATTTTGTTAAAAAATCATAACTTTTGTGGGTCGTCCATTCCACATGCCTCGGGAGAAAGAAGAGCGTTTGCGGGGAACGAAACTCCGCCGCTTCCGGCTGGATGTCCAAGGAGCAAGAGTCAACATCGGTCATTTGGGCAACAGAAGAAACAGAGTTGTTAGGGCAATGCCCGCGAGATCAAAGGTGGGCACTGTGCCACCTGAGCCCAGGTTGTGAATCGCCGAAGCTTCTTTGCTTTGTTGGTTCAAAAGCTGCTTGTTGGAAGGAATGTCGTCCGTGTCCAAGTCGTACGCCAGTTCTAGAAGAAAGGAAAGAAAGTGGATGAAGAGGTAGAATTTGTGGTCTGGAGTAAGATACATGTTGCCCCTCGGTTTGAGGTTTTTGAAACAGGGACTGAAAAACTCATAGAGGACAACAAGGTGCATGTATAGCCATGGGCCACTGTGGGCAAATACCATATATACTCGGCTATAAATCAATCCCATGTATAAGTCGAGGGCAGGTTTTGGGGCCATATTTATGGATTTTGATAAGACCTGTGGATAAGTCGAGGTTAAAACTTAGGGGCAATGTAACAGAGGATGTAAAGGATGGAGCAAAGGAAAACAATGCCAAAGAACTTACAAAATTCCAGCAGAGTTAACTATTTGTGCTCATACTAAAGCTTGAATGGATAAGAGAGAGTATCCAAGAGCTTCCAAAACAGATTTCAGTCTTGCCTTTCTGGTCATGCTAACTGCAGGATTATGGGAGTTGCACTCCAAAAAGCTGATGGGAATCATAGTCCAGTACCATCAGGAGGGAAGCAACTTGCCTAGTCTTGTACAAAATTAGGACCAAAGGGAAGGCTGAACTTGCAAAATACCCCTTTTGAAAGAACATTAGTGCAGACCTTGTCAGACCCAGTAAAGTCTCACCTGGCCCTAAATACTGTCTCCAACAGCGGACAACCAGTTGCTTCTAGAAAGATCACATCTGTGGCGCAAAGGCAGCACTCCCGGGGCTCCTTAACTTGGATCAGGTAGGATTTTTGGGGTACAAAATGTTGTCTTTCACATTGCATCTGACCTTTTTGGGCACCCCATTTAAAAAAAAAAGTGGTGTCTATCACCAAGCAAACACACAGTGCAGACAACCTGCTGAAAGCATCAAATATGACAAAGCAAAGCTTGAAAAAGTTCCTTCTTTTGGATTGCTACTCCCAGGACCCCCAGCCAGCATGGCTTTTCGTTGTGACAACTGGGGGATTTGGGGAAGAAACCAGGTCTGCAACACACTTTTGGTGGAAACAGCAGACAAGAACACAACAAATATTCTAAGTATGCGCTCTGAATTCTGTCATATAAACACACACATGCACATACTGCATTCCTAGCAACATGGATTACTTGAATTCTCCTCCACAACTCATGTGGCTGAGATGTTTAAATTATAAAACTCCACCAAGGGGTTTATCTCCCTGTGTGCGCATTTTGTTTTGAATTTCGAAGGTTTTTCTGGCACATTACAAGCAGAAACTCCCCGTTCCAGCGACCCATAAACCCAATGTTTATTTGGAATATTTATTTTGGTAACGGCTTGGGGGCCTCCGGAGCAGCTTGCAACTGATCAAAAAACCAACAACATTTCTTTCTTTTTAAAAAATCAATAACAAATTCTCTAAAACCAGCTGGAACAGTCTAAGACAAAAAAAAGAAGCCACATCGCACGCATGCAAAACCAAATAAGACAACTATAGATATGCTCTTGTTCTTGTTGACTCTGACTTAGTGTAACTCTATCCTAGGATTTTCTTGTCAATATTTATCCAGAAGAGGCTCTCACAGAAGCAGGTATGCTAGCGGGTACATCTACATTGTAGACATAATGCTCTGATGCCACATCAAACTGCAATGCCCAGAATTCCATAGCATTGAGCCATGGCAGTTAAAGTGGTGTCAAACTGGATTATTTCTGCAATGTGGCTGCAGCCTTTCTCTCCAACCCTTCATCTCAATTCTTCCAGGCAACCTCCCAGAATGGGCTCTGATACTAAGCCAAGCTAGTAATAGGATCCAGGGGAAATTTTCAACCAAATTACATTCCCCAACCCCACTTCTCTTCCATTCTGGGCTGGTCTTTTATGCTGGAGATTAGATAATCCATTTACAATAATAGTCAATCATTAGCTCAGCCGCCTGGTATTTCAAAGAAGGTCTCCTTCCCCCTTTGCTTGAATAAAAGGCCGGGGAGGATTTACCTTGGAGCATACAACCAGGTCTTTGGAAGGATTACTTTTTTGGACTATAACTCCCAATAGCACTACCAGCTGGGGCATTTGGGGAGTTGTAGTTTGAGACCTGCATCCCATTGGTCTATATCCCTCCTTGCTGTCTTTCTGACAGCGAGCGAAAACTTTTCTCTACCAACAGGTTTCAAATTAGCGGGCTGCTCTGGTTAAGTTTAGCTGATGGCATTACATGCATGTAAATCTTGGAATGTGACCATAAATGTTATTGCTTGGTGTTATAGATAAAGACCCAGATCGTAAACAGGGATTACTTCTTTGCTGTATGATAACAGCAGCAAGATTATTATTTGCCTAAACTTGGAAATGGACTGAAGCACCAACAACAGCAGAATGCATGGTGAAGGTTGCTGAGTGAGCCCCAATTGCCAAACCAACTAAAGTTCAAGCAGATAAGTCAATTAAAAAATGTCTGAAAGACCATTTATGGAATTTTTGAGCTATAAGAAACTTAATGATGTAATAATTTATGATATTAGTCATTCTAGTAAGATTTCAATGGATCCTTGGGGTTTGGTTCCAGGACCCCCGTGGATACCAAAATCTGTGGATGCTCAAGTCCCATTAAATACAATGGCATAGTGAAATGGTGTCCATTATATAAAATGGCAAGATCAAGGTTTGCCTTTTAAAATTTACATTAAAAAATATTTTTAAGCCATGAATGCTTGACTCTGTGGATAAAAAATCTGTGGGTATGGAGGGCCAATTGTATGTGTATATATATATATAATCAGCCGTCCTTATTCACAGATTTTTTAATCCATGGATTCAAGCATCTATGGCTTGAATATATTCCAGAAAAGTATAAATTCCAAATAGTAAACCTTGATTTTCTATTTTAGATAAGGAACACCATTTTGCTCTGCTATTATATTTAATGCGACTTGAGCATCCACGGATTTTGTTATCCATGGGGGATCCTGGAACCAAACCCCAGTGGATAACAAGGGTCCACTGTAACAATATTGGTTAGTCCCAACTGGGAAAAAATTCCACTGAAATCATTGTTGAATGGTGAGCCAACATCTAGGTAAATCTAGATGCAATGAGTCTGCTATAGGTAGGACTAAGAATAGGATTCAGGCCTTTAAAAAGTAATGTTTCCAAATCCAGGGTGGAAGCAACTTTGTCATGTTGTGCTCTCCGTTTTGTTTTGTTTCGATCTACCCAGAGAGTGCAACACACACAGACTCCCTCTCACACACACATACACACTTGAGTCCTTCTGGTCTCGCTTGAACATGCGGCCGGAATGGCACTGAGATCAACAGCTGTAAACCTGCAAATATGTGCTTTCCATGTCAGCAAAAATGACAGGGAGGGAAGGGGGACATTCCGCCTGCGGAAAAACAATTTGAATTATGCCTCTCATCTTGGGCGCAAGCTTTCCAGGTACCAGCTTCTGCCAAGGCAACCTCATTCCAGGTTGCCTTCAACTTTTGGAAGCCTCTCCAAGGACAGTTAAAGTCACGCCAAGGCCAGAAAGAGAAGAGAACAAGATTCTTTGCAGGGTCTCTTTCACACTGCACAATTACAGCATTTCGATCCCACTTTAACTGCTGTGGCTGCACCCTATGGAGTTTGGGTGAGACAATTATGTGTCAGAATGTGAAACGTATCACCAAACTACAAATCCCAGGATTCAGCTATGACGGTTAAAAAGGGATCAAAAGGCTCTAGTTCAGTGGTTCTCAACCTTCCTAATGCCGCGACCCTTTAATATAATTCCTCATGTTGTGGTGACCCCCAGCCATAAAATTTTCGTTGCTATGTACAAATATGTGTTTTCGGGTGGTCTTAGGCGACCCCTGTAAAAGGGTCGTTCGACCCCCAAAGGGGTCCCGACCCACAGGATGGGAACCACTGCTCTAGTTGCATAGTGCAAATTCTCCAGTTTGGATGGGTTCAGTTCCAGGCAAGTTCCGACTGTGTGCAAATCTCCAGCAGCAAAGTTAAGAGAGCAGCACCTTGCAATCGTTTGCAAAGCTTAATTCATTTTTGTCTGGAACTTGCAAAGATACTACAGGGGAATCTATGCATTTACTTAGTTAGCATCCACATGTTTGTGGTGCATGCAGTGTCTCAGGTTTTGGCCTGGGACGATCCTGAATCAGCAATGCTGAGAAAGCTAGATGGATGATGGACGGATGGATGACGGATGGACAGACAGAACTTATATCAGTGTGGATTTACACAGCCTTTGTGCTACAGAATCCTTGCATTGCATGGGAATGTTGTGCAACTGAATACACAATGAAGTGTTGATCAACATGTCCCTCTACATGTGCCATAGCACTAGATGGGCCACACCATTTCTGGAACCTTGAATCACATGCAGACCCTTCGCAGGAGACAAAACAACACCTAACATCTTCCATAGCGGACTTTCTGTAACTTCACCCCCAGGAGTCCAGCCAGATATGTTTGGGCTCTTCTGTACCAGGGATATTTCTGGGTCGAGAGCGACCTTCTCTGATTCTGCCTTCCCTTGCAAAAAATATCTCCCCCGCTCCAGTTTTCATCACTCGAAAAGGACAAGTCATGACCAAACGGCTAGAGCCGTACCTTGCGAGCAAATGGAGAATGACTTCAAAGACTACAATGCAATGTGAGAATGGCAGCCAGCCAGCTGGTGGAGACACTATGGAGAGTGGGGAATGGGAGGGTTGGATGCCAGCACCAGAGAATGCCCTCAAGCTGCCAGGCATCTGGGCCCTCTGAAAAAGATGCCAAGTTACTGTCTGGCAGAGAGGGCCGCAAGGTTTGACAGAACGTTCCCTGGACGACGGCTGGGTCTCTTCCATCTCTACCATGCTGCTCATTTCTCTTCTCCCTAAACTATACTGTAACCACAGAGGTGAAATATAGGACCTCTTTTTTCCATCTTTGGGAATAGACATTGCCAGGGAACCACAGGGGGAGAGCAAAAATGAGGGTGTCGTTCACCAAATAAAAATTATGCGCATTGCAGTCACAGAAAATGTCAAACCAAGCATTGGGAAACACAGTTGAGGAGCAAAGGACCAGGTGAAGAGACTAAGTGAGCACAGCAGAAAAGTCCTAGGTGGGAATGGTTTTCAATATCTCACTCTCTGTAATGCAAGGAAGCAGGGGACGAAAGGAAAATTTCATGGGGAAGCAGAATTACTATGGGTGGACAATTTTGCATACACAACCCACAACTACACACATGCGGAACCACACCTCGAAATTCCCTTATGGGGATTGCAAAGATGGACATCATCACTACCATGCTTACTATCATAATTGACACCATCCCTTCTCACTGTCATAATTGTCACCTTATCAATGCAGCATAGTGGTTTGAACATTGGACTATGACTTTGGAGAGCAGGGTTCAAATCTCCACAAGGGCCATCCAGTAGTCTCTTCCAACTCTATGATTCTATGATCTAGAACAGCGGTTCCCAACCTCTGGGCCTCCATTTGTTTTGGAATCCTGTTCCCAGAAGCCTCAGCCAACTTGGTCAACAATCAGGAACTGTTTGATTGTCAGAAATCTTCTTAAACCAAGCCGCCCAGGACTGGACACAGTTTTCCAAGAAAGATCTGATCCAAGCAAGGTCAGACCTCACCAGGGCCAGAGAAGGATCTTAAAAAGAACCATGGAGCCCCAGGGTTGCATTTTTCCCAGTCCGCTCTTAAGAAGAAAGCCTTGCACTCGAGGAATCCTGCAGCCTCCTTCCTTGCCAAAACAGCAGGGCGTTGGCTCAGCACTGGATGCCAGCTGCAATTATGCTGCATGTCGAGTCGAGCACCCGTGGCATTTGCAGAGCATCCCTGAGATTTTGTGGTTGCATGCCTCTCCCAACTCCCCTTTAAAATAGGGGGGCGGGGAGGTGTGTCCCTCTTTCACACACTGCTGACTGTGAAAATCGTGGGTGGTTCCTTTTCTTCTCCCTCCGAAGAGCAGAGGAGAGAGAAAGAAAAACAAGGAGGGATCCAAAGAGAGGCCAACGCAACTGACAACCAAGCAACAGCCTTTTCCCCAGACGGTTATAAAAGGTACAGGAGCAACGGCAAAGTTTAAAAGAAGGAAACGGCACACTGCAAACTCCCTCCTGCCCCCAATTACATTTGCATGGCCCCTCCCCAACATTTGGGACATGTGGTCAAGCAACAACAGAATGTGGTCAAGAGGGCAAAGGTTATGAATGGGGAAGAACATGCAAGCTTGGAGAGGCTGCATCAGTTTGCTTTTATCTGAGCCTTCTGGGAAAGGCAAGATTCTGCCCCTGCCTCTCCTTTCCCTTTTGAATTTTGAGCTCAGTTTGCACCAATTCAAGTAAGCTGAGGATGAAAGAGGACAGTGGTTGGAGGAAAGAAAACCTGGGACATTTTAAAAGCAGCTGGGAAAGTGGGACAACAGAGGATTGCCCCTCCAAATTGGAACAGAAGGAGGCTATGTAAAGGTCAATGGGTTTGAGAGTTGGCCTGAAATTTGGGTCATCCAGATTGTAGTCCTCACTGAGCCACCAAACACCTTGGAGAGACCTTGAGCCAAACTAAGTAGGTAAGTAATTTATAAATATTTTTGTCCAATATCATTTCTAATTGGGATGTGTACAAAGCATGGACACCCCAAATGCAGGTATCATAGGGAAGGATGAGGTCCTCTAACAAATCTCAGAAGGCTAGATTGGGATTTTAGGAGGGCTGTATTCAGTCCTGGGACAGAGGTTCCCCATCCCCGAGGTAGTCAAAGCCCTCCTAAGATCAGGCAACCCCATGAAGACTGAACATTTCATAGGCCTGAATCCTGTTCATGACCTGAGATGGTGGTGTACTTTTCCCAGGGTTGTGCAACAGTAATGGTGAGCAAACAGACAAAGGTGCTGGCTCTAAACAGTCTATTTCTCCAACGCCTGACCTCCTTCTTGGCTACTACATTTGACCTCCTGCCATTGGTATCTACGCCAGTGTGGTTATGTCTCTGTATGGCACGGACCATGTTCTGACCACAACCACCAGAGAAAAGTCCACCTAGCCATGTTACGGATTTACAGCTAACGGTGACAGTCTTTAAACAGCAAAGGACAACACTGCAAAATTCGGGTCTCCGTGTGCCATGCAAACACCATAGAGGAAGGAGTCGGTTGAGAAAACAACTCTCAGATAAAGCCACAAATTGTTACCTAGCAAGTTGGAGGGTTTGCTCTTCATTACAAGGCAGCCTATTATGTATCAAGAGCAACATTGCCTCACAGCATGCACCTTACTTTTCTCCACCAGGTAGTAGCCAATTAGCTGAGTTACAGCTTCTTTCTTTCTCATTGATCCATTTACTCACCATTCCCCAAATAACAGCTTTCACCGACTGGCTACAAGAGGAGAACAGATTTCCTTCTTACTGCTTCTTGTTGAATGTCTTGGGCAGAACACTTTCATGCTCTTTCACTGAGAACAC
This sequence comes from Sceloporus undulatus, assembly GCF_019175285.1. Lineage (NCBI taxonomy): Eukaryota > Metazoa > Chordata > Lepidosauria > Squamata > Phrynosomatidae > Sceloporus > Sceloporus undulatus. Next base: position 32,325,195 of record NC_056528.1, read on the forward strand.
AGGAGCAAGCCTTTTCATTGTGGCACCGCAATTGTGGAATGCCTTCCCCTTGGAGTAGGGTCAATGGCGTACCTAACATATGAGACACCTAGAGCGCCTCACTTTTAACACTCTCGTCTCTGCAAGACCAGTCAAACATGGGATACAATTACTTTACCAATGCCACTTACTTCTAAGTAGAAGTGATTAAATGTGACATCAAGGCTATTTCCCTCTGAACAATAACAAATGGCTTGCACCCCAAGCTCTTAGTGTTTCTTCTGTTCTGATGATCTGAAGATCGGAAAGTTGGCAATTCAAGGCCTGAGTGCTACATGATGGGGTGAGCTTCTGTCACTACTTCCAGCTTCTGCCAAGTTAGCAGTTTGAAAGCATGCAAATCTACAGCACTATATAAAGCATAACAACAACAACAACAATAACAACAACTATAATAAATGCAAGTAGATAAATAGGTACCACTTTGGTGGGATGGCAACAGCATTCGGTGTAGTCATGCTAGCCACATGGCCACCAGAGCAGTCCTGGGACAATGCTAGCTTAGTAATGGAGGTGAGCACCACTCCCTACAGTCAGTTACAATTGGACATTCATGTCAAGGGACTACCTTTACCTTTACATTGTCTTCATAATTTTATAGTACTTTCCTTGATCCATTTGGAGGTTATTGTGTCAGAACCAGACACCCAGCAACGATCGCATGCCTGGGCACCTGATCTCAGAGCGAGCGACTGGTGGCATTGGTGGATGCACCAAGTGGCAGAGTGGGATGTGTTTCGAATAGATGCCTAGTATCAGAATGGAGGGCTTTCAGAGAGATCAGAAGCAACTGGAGAGGTATTTTAATTCATTTCAAGCAGGCATACCCTTAAAGAGACCCTGCTGAGAAGATGAGCGGGGAGCCATTTTATTTGGCCCATGCAGACAAGACCAAAGTTTTAAAAACCTGAATGGCATAATTCATGAAAATGTGGTCCACGTTCAGTGCATCAGGATTAATAGTGTCAACCAGAGACTCTCTCTTGTAGCATCAACTTTGTAACATCGTATTTTGAAATCTCAGAGCCTGGGATAGTCCTGACCTAGCAATCCTACTCCGGAGACTTGATTATTAGTTTAATTCTGATGCCAAGTTAAAAAGCTGGCTTTTTAATAAAAGTCTTTGGAGCCTGGTGATTCTATCCAAAATTTTGTACATACATGGCTTGGAGTGTTTTATCGCTAATGTTTGAAATCGTCCAATTATTTAGTTTGTTTTTTTTAGAATGTTTACATTATTTTTTACTGTAAATTGTTATGGCTCCTATTCTAAGGAGCTGAAGCCAAGGTTATTGTAAGCCACCCAAAGGTCTTAGGAAATGGGTCAGGAAATAAATATTGTAAAGAAATAAATTGTCTTTAATGGATCTAAAGGAGAGTCGGTACGGCGTAGCGGTTTGACTGTTGGACCAAATTGCTCTAAAACAGTGGACTAATAAATTGCAATGTGTCCTTGATATCTGCTAGGGTTTGATTCCAGGATCCTCCTGTGAATACCAAAATCCATGGATGCTCAAATCCCATTATATACAATGGGGTAGTAAAATGGTAAGACCACCTTGCAAGATTCCTTGCCTATGAAAACCCTGTGAAATTCATGAGGTTGCCATAAGTTCACATGCAACTTGAAGGCACATCCATACATACTATGTGTAACCATAAAGCAGAAAACAACAACTTCAGCTCACTAGGAAAGATCATACAACAACTCCCATCGACCTTCAATCACTGGCTATGGCTGCCTGGGACTGATGAGAACTGCAGTCAAAGGCTGTCTGAAGAAACTATCCATTCTTTCCCAAAAGTTAGCCATAAAAATTTATCACCAGAGATAGCAATGCAGGTTTATTTCATCAAAAACACACACACAAATAAATTTGTTGTGTGGATTTTACAAAAATATATATTACCAAACCCACTTTTAAAAAGAAAGCAACTGAAATCTGAATCTTGGCTGATTCAAAGCTTGCACGGCCCGCAAGCCATAAAGTGACCTGCGCAGTTCCTTCTCCAACTAATTTTTAAACCAACTTGTGCACGCTTTCTCAGCTATTTCTTCCCCTTTCTCGCTCTTTCTCTTTAAAGCAGATTCACCTTAACTGAAGCAGACATTGAGATTGTAATTATGGGAACGTCTCTTGGGGTAGATTTGTAAGGCCGGCCAGAGCTCCGGCTTGAATTACTTGAAATTAGCAAGGCTAATTTTAATGTCACCATTCAGTAGGGCTTCTGATTTGGAATTTCTTAATGGCCTTCGGAAAAGAAGCCTTTATGCACGGTACAATCTCGGCTTCATTCTTACCTAAATTCCTTCTCTTAGGTCTTATGAATGCCCTTGTTTTGTAGCCAACACAAACTTTGTCCAGTAAAATAATGTAAGGGACTCGGAATGAAAAGAGCTTAGCTGGTCCTTTGCTCCTGTTATTTTAAAGCAGAAATAACTTCGGTTTCTCCCGATGGGGAGACAAAGCCCCCAAATGCAAAGCATGCTCCGCACCCCAGCGTCCCATGAAAGGGGGCCTTCAAATATGCAGTCCTGCAAGTAATGGACTTATTAGACGGATGAAAAGGAGGACTTTTCAGAAAGGGAGCTCAAGCGCTTTGGTCCTGTCATATCAATGATCTTGCTTCAGAATTTCATTCTGTTTACCTTGCTTCCCCGCCCTTTTCAAATATCTCCCCCGCCGCCTCCAGCAGCCTCAAAAGACTGACACTTGTAAAATGCTCATTTATGTATGGTAATGCGCGAGGTGCCAAGGCATTGTGGCCCAGAGAGGGGGAAGGGGAGAAAGAGAGATGGAGAAAAGGAGAAAGGACCCAACAAAAGAAGTGGCACAAGGCACGCCGTGTAAGAGTTTCAAAAAAGTGCACACCAGTTCAGGGGGACAAAAATGGACTCGTTCGCTTTGCATCCTCCGAAAATGCACATTTAAAAGAAAGGAAGAGAAGGGGACTTGACACACATCTGGCCATTGTGTTTGCATCTCTATAGAGAACAGGGCTCTGGTTGCAGGAAGCATATAAACCTCCCTTGCTCTAAGAGCTCCTTTTGACTGCTTGAAAATGCTGGTTTTGACCCATAAAGCCCTCTATGGTTTTGGAAATCCTGTATTGACCCATAGGAGACGGCACTAGAAGCTGAGATTCTCCAGAGAGGCTCTTCTCTCAGTCCCACCATATTCACAGACATAGCAGGTTGTTATTGTCGTTGTGGTTTATGCATTTTCCTCTATTATAATTTACAAAAAATTGTAATAGAGCAGAGATAAGACACAGGCATAATGCTACTAAGGAGGGATATACGGGGGTATTCCCTAGTCTTAAAGATGCTGCTACATTTCGAGTTTATCCCCTTCCCCTTCATTCTTCCTTTTTTTATGTTGCAAGAAATGAACACACAGCTACTTCTCTGAAAACTGCCATTTTGGGAGAAGTGTTACCTTGTTTGAAACGGAGGTGTTATAGTGGACTGTGAGTGGAAACAGGATGAGAATAGATGTTTCTTTTACTTGTTACATAAGACATCCTCGCTGGGATTTTTAAAAAGAATTCTCTAGCTCTGCATGCTTCCATTGAATAATTAACAAATAAGACTGGCCATGCTTCACCTCGCTGAACCCACTGATCAACACAGCCCCTTGTCCACTGCAGTGGTCATCCTAAGGTCTGAGTACCCAATATAGGGAGTAGTCTTGTAAAAACAACAGAGTGAATGATAAAAACCCATAGGTTAGAACTGCAGGCCAAACTGGGCTGCATCTACGCTGCAGAAATAATGCAGTTTGACACCACTTTAACTGTCATGGCTCCATCCTACAACATGGTAGTTTGTTGGGGCACCAGAGCTCTCTGACAAAGCAGGCTAAATAGTTTGCAAAACTACAAATTCCAGGATTCCATAACTTGGAGACATGGCAGTTTGGGTCAAACTGTATTCATTCTGCAGTGTAGATGCTGCCCTGGACAGGTGATCCATCACAATGGCATTAACTAACTTATCAATCAATGAATTAATTAATAATACACTGGGCCCTTGGTAATCCTCTGGGGTTTGGTTCCAGGATCACCTGTAGATACCAAAATCCATGGATGTTCAAGTCCCATTCAATACAGTGGTGTCTCTTAGATAAAATGGCAAAATCAAGCTTTGCTTTTGTATGTATACATAAATATTATTATTATTATTATTATTATTATTATTATTATTATTATTAACCTTTATTTATGAAGCGCTGTAAATTTACACAGCGCTGTACATGCAATCTTTTTAGTTAGACGGTTCCCTGCCCTCAGGCTTACAATCTAAAAAGACATGACACAGAAGGAGAAGGGAGTGGTGACGGGAAAGGGTAAAAGGTCCAGCAGTTCCTCTCAACCTCCGAGGCCTGGACCAAGGCAGATGGACTGGAGGGAGGGCTTGGCTTCAAAATGGAAGGTTAATCATTATCCAGGGAAAATACATAATCACAAGTAGGATAATACATATACAGTACATAGCAATACAGGAAATGGATCGATAAACAGCCAACAACAGAACATCAGATAGTAAGCGACAATTATGCGATGCCTGGGAAGGCTTCTCTGAATAGGAATAGATAAAGAATCGATGGATACAAAGGACTGGTGGTAAAAGGATTTGCATCCCTGTCCCAGAATGCCTCAGTGTATGTGGAGGTCCCACTGCAAACAGGACCAAAGACCACGCAAGGTATGTGGAGGGGCAATTCCCAAACACAGGTAGGTATTCAGGTGAACCCAGAGGAAAAACCTTCCCGTGTCTTCACTAGTTCCTTCCATCTCCAGACATCTTAAAACTCAGAGAACTAACTGAGACGCTTTTCCAGTTGCAGGGCGGAGAGGAGAAATCTGTGAACCGAGATGTCGCATGGCGGAAAGAAATGTAACCAGGAAATCTGAAGTCAGCCTTCACCTGGGGAAGGAAAACAGGATTTTGCTACGCTCCATCAGGGAATTCCTCTTTGGAAGCAAAACAAGGCCAGTCTCTCTTCTCTCCTTCCCTGCCTCCTTCTCCTCCAAGAAACACCTGGGCCTCTATAGTCCCAACCAGCTGTGCTTATTCACCCCCATGAGCACCGACAAATCTCAACCGCTAAAAATAAAAAAGAAACTTATTCGTATTTCGAAAGGAGGAACAGCAAGATGTTTGACTCCATGGATAAAGAATCTGTGGATATGGAGGGCCAACTGTATTTAGCCTTCTCTTGTAAGAGAGCTCTGGTGCCACAACGAACTTTGGCCCGTTACAAACGGGCACCCTAGAACGGACTCTTCCAGACGCTTCTAACCCTAGCACGGACTGAGTCCGTAATGAATGGCGGCGGCCATTCCACACGGCTGCCGCCATTTTGACGTAACGGACGCTCTGCGTCCACACGTCGCGTGGCAGAAGTGACGCCATGAGTGCGCGACTAGTGCCTCGCGGAGTCTCTTCCGGGCTGCAAGAAGGAGCGTGATTTTCGCGCTCCTTCTTTGCTGCGTCCGGGAACTGCGCTGTTTGGCTGCTGCGGTTCCCAGATGTTGCAACCGGCGGCGGCAGCAGACCGCCGCAATCTGGCAGTCTGTAACGCACCTAAAAATCTCAGGATTCCATAGGATGGATCAATAACAGTGTCAAACTGCATTAATTCTACAGTGTGGCAGGGACTGCAGCTGACTGCATTAAGTGTTTCAAAAAGCCCTTCAACACTGATATAATTCTCGTTAAAGTTGACCTAACGGCAAGTCACAACAAATAACACAACCCCTGATGTTGCAGCAAAGCACCACCTACCAGGCTTTTGACCTTCTGAGTGTGGAACCTCAGATGGGAGGCCATCTGGGGATGCCGATGGCAACCCTAAGCGCCCCTTGAGGTTCTTCTTGTTCCCCAGAATGGATACTAATGGATGAATAAAGCTGGGTTTTGGGATACGGAGCCGGAGTGGGAAAAGGATGTGAGAACCAACCCCCCAAGATAGCAAGCGGCTCCAGACTGGAGTTCCATTACCAGCAAAGAACACAAACAGCCCTAAGTCCTGCTCCTGGCTATTTCCAGCATCTGGCTCAAGTGTTGTGTGCTTCTAGTTGGTTGGCTGCTCAGTGTTTCTTCCCATCTGTTAAGTGGACAACAGAAGCTCTTTTTGTAGGCTGGTGGGGGCAGAAAATTATTGGCCACAGCACAGGTTTCAGACAACTATAGGGCCCCCGACTTCTCCAAACCCTTTCCCAGCGAAGGAAGCTAACCATCTCCTCCAAGGTTGGATTATCTGTGGATATGGTGCAGGGGGAATAAATGCTCCAGGACCCTACATGGTTCAGGGATCCTTGCTGCTTAGCATCACATACATTTATAAGTAGAGAGATCTTGTAGCACCTTTGAGGGTAACTGAAAGAAAGATGTTGGCAGCATGAGCTTTCTTGATTTCCATGGCCAAGCAGAGATTCAAATCCTAGTCTCCAATCCAATTCTGAAATCATTACACCACACCGGCTCTCTATCCTACAATGTTTCACAGATTAAAACCAGGACACATGGGGACCTGTAACATCAGAGTGGAGTCAAGATGGCAAAGATTATTAATGAGAAAAAGTGGACAAGAAAAGAGAGGCTGCAGTAGTTTGCTTTGGCCTGAGCCTCCTGAGAAGGGCAGAATTCTTACTTTCCTCTCCTCTCCTTGTGGCTGAATGATATGAAAGAAAGCTGCTTTTGCACTTTGAGCTTGCAGCAATTGAAAAAGCCAAGGACAAAGAAGGAAAGCAGGGGGAAGAGAGAGAAACTGGGGCATTTTAAAAAGAGCTGGAATAATGGGACGACAGAGAATAAATTGGGACAGTCCCTATGAAATCAGATATGGAAACAGACTAGCACAGCCATCTCTTTGAAAACTGCCACATATGGGATGCAAGCACTTGACGGAACTAGGGAGAAACACAACATTGGTAGGGAGGGGAGCGGGAAGGAGGGAAAGGATATTACTAATATCTTGATAATAACCATCCAGTCCCACCAGGCAACTTGAGAGGTGCAGCAAACAGAAACAGGAAAGCACAGTCTCCATTGCAGCTGTTCGAAAGGGTGAGTTCCTCAAACAGGAAGCACCTTTCCGAATCCCTGGGACTCATTTTGTCTCAAAATAGCCGTGAGCACACAGCCACTGAGCAAAAGGAGTCACAAAACAGAGGTGTGGAAGAGCAGGACAAAAGATGGGCCAAGACAAGATGGCAGACTCGTGGCTGGGAGTAGGGCTGCCAGATCCCAGGGCCTGGCATTGAGCCTCCAGGTGGGAGACAAAGGTGCAAATTCTCCCACTTTGCTGGGCTCAGCTCCAAGCAAGAGGAAAGGGCTGTATGCAAACCTCCAGCTCAGCTAGTGGAGGATTTTGCTTTGCAATGACGCCTTGTTCGGTTGCTCCAAGTTGCCAAGACTCTCTCAGAGAGGGTCTGAGTAGTTATTTGGTTAGCTTCCTCTTTCCCAACCAGTCATGGTGTTGCCAGGGCTCATCCTCTGCTCTGCTCTGCATCCACTTTGTAGCCAGAAGCAAATGGGCTTTATTGAATGTTCCTTGTCCCTAAATAGGTGAGAAGGAATAATCTGCTCATTTCACCTTGATCTGGGAATGGCCCAGACCTGTCTTAATTTGCAGACATGAAAGTACGTCTCTCTTTCTGTCTGAATGACAAGTTGTGAGCAACTATGAGCGGCACTTAACACATAATACTCAATGGCATCACCAGGGATCGTCCCTAGGTCTCAGGTTTTGGCCCACAAACCCGAAGGCATGAGACGATCCTGAATTGGAAGTTGTTCTCCAAGCTCTCAAGCAGCTTTCTGTGTGTTCACCTTTCTGTAAGATTACTTGGGGGCAATTTAGAATAGACACAGAAGCATTTTTTAATCAGAAAATTCCTGGTGCGCCCACTGACACTAACTATCCCCTGGCATCCCCCCCCCCAATAAAAACAGAGAAAGCAAATTCTCTTATGTCCAGAGGGAATCACTTTTCATCTTCCACCCATCGGTGGATGCCTATGGATCTGACTATTGCCATTACTGCAGTCTCTTAGGAAAAGGGGAAAAAATAGAACTAGCAACAAAACAAAGATAGCTGACATTTTTCACAATCCAGTCATGCCTCCAGTCATGCAAAACCCGGTGCTGAGATAACAAGATGGAGCATTGTATCAAACCTTCAGAGTTATTACAGTGTTGAAAAGATGCTCCTGAAATATTTGAGGACTGTGCCTGGAGGCTGGGCTCAGCAAGCCAAAGGTGCAAAGTTTATGTGCCCATTTTCCTGAAAACTAGCTTTCAGCACCCTAATAGTGGATCTACTTTTGGTCAGCTTGAAGCAGATAGTGAGTTACCTGAGGCTGCAAGGAGTAACCCAGAGTTATCAATACAAGCAGAGCGTCTTCTTGTTGTGTGTCTTCAGGCAATTGCCAACTTATGGCGACCCTAAGACAAACCTATCACCTAAAGAGCACCAGGCTGACACAGATTAGTTTACTGTAGCAGAAAAAAGCTCTCCGACATCTCTGATCATTCCCATCAGCAGCTACCTGATCCTGTTTTATTTTAAACCAGAGATGTGTGAGTGATAAAACAGGAATCAGTTCATTGCCATGGAAGACAGATTTGTGATTCTGGAGTGGGCTGCGGCATCCTCTCTTGCTGTACTGGAGGAAATGCTAAAATTTCATCCCGCAGACGCCACATGCCATCTGTGAGGCTCAGCGGTGTACATGTTCTATTTTAAGAGACTTCCACACATGCCCAGGTTGCAGGCTGCCATTTTTTTTTTGCAGCATTAAAAACAGGAAGCGAAACCCAACCAGCTCCACATGTTTCTTTGCTCAGGATGCATACGTGTTCATCCTTGGGACTCTTTTTTGCAAAGTGGAACTACAGCTGGAGGATCTAGACACCAGCTTGGTGAGGTATAATTGGCAGGCCAGTCCACACAAAAAGGATCTCTGTCCAGAGTAGTTGCTGATCCGTTATTTCTACCCAGTTTTATTTGAGGGTCAGCACCAGTATCTAAATAGTTTCCTATCCCTGCAACTATACCAGTCTGACAAGGCCAGTCCTGCTTAATCCTCCATCTCCCCAATTTTCAGCTGCTTTTAAAATATCCTACTTTCTCTCTCCTCCTTCATCCTCAACTTCAACTGCTACAAACTGAGTTCAAAACGTAAAACCAGTTTGCACGCGGTTAACATGACGGGCAGAGGAAAGGAGACAGGGCAGACTCTTGACCTTCCCAGGAGGCTCAGGCAAAAGCAAAGTGCTGCAGCCTCTCCTAGCTTGTGCATTTTTCCCAAGTGACAACTTTGGTCATCTTGGCCACACACTGATGGAGCTTGGCCATAGGTGCCTCACAGGAGAACACTTTGCAAAGGAGCAAACTCAGCCCAGCATCCTCTTGCACCTTCACAGTAGTATAACTCCAAATCCAGCGGTTGTGCCTTCTCTTCTCCTGGCAGAGGCCACAACCCAGAACATATCCACGCAAGAGATCCCATTACTCACACAAGGTTGCCTAAGTAGCTGTGCAAACACAAACTAAGACATGTTCCTAACCATTTATCCTAACTTGGCAGCTGTGCAATGGAGATCACCAGTTTGAGGTTTCCAGCCTACCCTCCAACATTTCATACATGAAAATCAGGATACGTGACCACAATGCAACATGGGAACATATGTGGCTAACATGGTGTAGTGATTTGAGCACTGAGCTAAGATTCTAGGCAACCATGATTTGAGTCCCAGCTCAGCCACAGAAAACCACTGTATGATATTGAGGAAGAGAAGGTTAAGAGACGACATGATAGCCATGTCTAAATATTTGAAGAGAACTCACATTTAGGATGGAGCAAGCTTGTTTTCTGCTGCTCCAGAGAATAGGACATGGAGCAATGAATTCAAGCTCCAGGAAAAGAGATTCCACCTAAACATTGGGAAGACCTTCCTGATGGTAAGAGCTGTTTGAAAGTGAAATATGCTACCTCTGAATATGGTGGAGTCTCCTTCCTTGGAGATTTTAAAACAAGAAGCTGGACGGTGGTGCTTTGATGGTGTCTTCCTGCATGGCAGATTGGAGTTGGACTGGATGGCCCTTGGGGGTCCCTTCCAACCCTGTGATTCTTTCAGCAAACTTTCTCTGAAGAGATCCAGCCAAGAAACCTCTAGGAGAGGCTTGCCATGTCAACTTGAAGGAGGCTCATCACAACAACCCAGTTCTCCCCATAAACCACCCCCTTCATCTCAGCATGGATATTTTGATTCAAGCTGGCAAACCTCCCCAGCGACTGCAATTCATTAGGAAAGGGCTGGGTGGCGGGTGGAACGTCAAAGAGATCTGGTCTCAGATTGCGCTGTTTTGGCCCCCAAAATTACTTAAAACGCTTGGAAAGAAATTAAAACGCCTTCCTCCACATATGAATCCCACATGTCTCCCGTGGTCCAGTGTTTACCAATGCTGAGTAAGATACAATTCCAGCGGTCATGGCTGATCAATTCCGCTGCAACCTCCTCCTCCTTCTTTACCATCTCAGCGTTTTATTTACCATGTAAAGAAAATGCACAGCTTTTATATATGCAGAAGTGTACGCACCCACATGGCGAGGCTGACAGGCCACAGGTAAATAGCTCCGTTTTCACTCCATTAAAAACCAGGTTATCGTCCAAGATCAAGCGGGGAGAGCGTTTATCTCCGCATCTGGCCTCCTTTTAAGAGACCATGCCTTTCCCCTTTAAACTCAGAAAGTTGTGCAGCTGATTTTGTCCAGGTTCAATTGTCTGTTCTCAGACAAGGGGAATATGCTCAAAAACAGACATGCTTTGCAAGGCAAAGGAAGGCAAGGTGGATTTTTGAAACTGGGAAAAGTTACTTTTTTTTGGACAATAACTCTCAGGATACCGATCCAACCCCAGCCAGCATCTCTTTACTTCTTCATCAGCCGCAAGCGCAAGTAATCAAAATGTGATAAGTTGCCTGTACCCACATGCATCCATTATGGAAAGAAAATGCTGGGCTGGTTGCACTGAATTCAACTTTCCTCACCTTGAAATGGGGCTGATAAGGAGTGCAAAGAGTGAGTGAATGAAGTCAAGGTTGCTATAGTTCAGACGCAGAACAAGAGGTTTCGCCTGTTGATATAAGTTATATAAGATCAAGCTCTCTTTAGACTGTGCCCTTCAAAAAATAGTGTTCTTTCAGATATGGTCTTTTTTATTGTTGTTAAATTCAAAGGAGGTACAAGTTGGGTTTCCTTTCTCCAAAATGCTTGGGATCAGAAGCATTTTGGGTTTCAGGGTTTGGATTTTGCATCTACATTGTGAGATCTCTTAGCGATGGGACCCAAGTCTAAATAATAAATTAAATTATGTTTTGTATATACTTTATATGCATAGCGTGAAGGTAATGTTATACTTAATATTTTTAGAACTAATGCAGCCTGACACTGTCATGGCTCCATCCTGTGGGATCCTGGGATTTATAGTTTGTTGTGGCACCAGAGCTCTCTGACAGAGAAGGCTCAATACCAACAAAACTACAAATCCCAGGATTCTATAGCATGGAGCCATGGCAGCCAAAGCAGTGTCAAAGTGCATTAATTCTGCAGTACAGATACAGCCCTTATTAGAAATATTCCAATAAAAAAAATGTCTGCATAAAGCTGTTTCATGCAACGTTTAAATGAAATGGACTAAACTGGCATTATATAGTGCATAATCCTCTTTCCAGAAGCCCCACATCTTGTACACTAGCTGTGCAACAATTCCTTCCTCTTTTGCTTTAGGCCAGGACAATAAAAGCTGGAAAATGTAGTTCTCTCCCCACCCCAAATTACCTGCCAAAAACCTCAACTGGTTCTTGACTCTTAGTTCTCCATTTCCAGAAATGGCTCCACCGCCGCCGCAGTCGTCCTCGTCGTCGCAGTCCCCGCTGCTTGCGTCGCCCTCCTCTTCCATTTTGCCCAAATTCTTCTGGCGAGGGATAGCTACTCCTTTTAAGAGCTGGAAGAGGGGAGAAAAACAGCAGGAGGTTTGAAGGAAACCGCCCAGAATATGACAACGGGTATTCAGTTCAGCTGGTTTTTAAATGTGTGGTTAGCCATTTTGAGTCCCTATATAGTGGCAGAAAGGTGGGATGACGACGATGATGATGATGACGATGATGACAACAATGCAGTCAGACCTCCATGGATTCAAGCATCCACAGCTTGAAAATATACCAAAAAATATGTAAATTTCAAAAAGCAAACCTTGATTTTGCTATTTTATATAAGGGACATAATTTGACCAGCCATTGTATTTAAAGGGACTTTGAACATCCACGGATTTTGGTATCCACAGGGGGTCTTGGAACCAAACCACAGTGGATACCAAGGCCCCACTGTAATAATAATAATAATAATAATAATAATAATAATAATAATAATAATAATAATTTACACAATAGTTTTCAGTTTGGAATATGTTAAAACATATCCTGCAAAATAGATGTATATCTTTGGACTCTGTAGTTTATGTAACCCTGAAGCCAAACCTTTGACATCTGACCTCAGGTGTCCTCTGCAATATAAGTACTTTGGCTCTTGTTTGTCTCTGGCTTTGGTTAAAAAAGGCCAGTCCCTTCCCCCTTGGGCTGAGAAATCCTTCTACTGTTTTTATTCACATGAAAACTGTAAAACCCTTTGTTTATTAAAAAAAAGAAATCACAGCAAGTAGGAAGTTTGTTTATGCCGGGAAATAAATATTTTAAGCCCCCTTCCCCATTCTCCAAATGCAGCCGGATAATTCATGATTTCCTGCCTTGCTCTTGTTGGCTTCCCAGGCGGGTGGGAAATTCACAGCCATTTTTGCAGGGTCCTTTCCGTTCCCTGGAAAGCAAACTTGGATTTTAAGAAGTTGTTGGGTTTTTTAAAATCAGTTCTTTGTATACATTTGTAGATTAAGCAGGAACGATGAGAAAGCGCTTACCCTTCCAAGTTTCACGGATGAAAATTTGGGATTTGCGAGGCCAAGTCACATCAGAGGCGTTTATTGCACAAAGGGGCTAATTTCAGCATTAATGAGAGATTAAAGTGCATTTAAAGCATCCCGCAAATGAAGCGAAAACGGCGAGTAATTGCACAAATAATTATCGCGTGCAATTGCACAAATAAAATGATATTGAAAATGCAGTAGCCATGACTCTGGGTTCATGTTGTTGTTGTTGTTGTTGTTGTTGTTGTGTGCCTTCATGTTGTTTCTAACTTATGGCAACCCACAGAGTTTTCTGGGCAAGATTTGTTCAGAGGAGGTTTGCCATTGCCTTTCCTGGAGGTTGAGAGAGTGTGACTTGCCCAAATTCACCCAGTGGAGTTTTATGGCCAAGCCGGGAATCGAACTCTGGTCTCCAAAGTTGGACAACATTCAAACCACAATGCTCTCTGGGAGCATCTACATTGTAGAAATAATGCAGTTCAACACTACTGTAACTGCCATGACTCCATTCTGCACAATCCTGGGATCTGTAGGTTTGTGAGGTGGCAGCATATGTTGTTGTCAAAGCTTAGAAAAGTTACTTCTTTGGCCTACAAGTAGCCACCTTGGCTGGGGATTTCTGGCTGTTGTAGTCCAAAAATGTAACTTTTCCAAGCTCTGGTTAGACTGTCAAAGTCTCTGGAAAAAATACTCCTATCGTTTGCACATCGCTGAAGGCGGTTTTCGGATGTGTTTTTCTAATAAAGTGTTCTCCTTCTCTATGGCAGCTGCACAAGAATGCAACAAGGTTTTAGCTTCTGCGAGAGTCTGGAGCCACAAAACCGTAGCAATTTCCTATTAAGTAACAATTATGACTGCTTCGGTTCCCCCCTTTCCCCCAAAAAATTACATTTTGGTGGTTTCGCTGTCTTTAAATAGCTGCTATCGCTAAGTGCTACCCTGACATTACTGCTCCTTCTCCTCTTGCGGGAAGAGGAGGCAGGAAAAATAGACAACCCAATAATCAGCAAGTACTTTGGAACAATAAGCAGGGTGTTGTTGTTGTTGTGTGTGTTGTTTAAAAAAATAAATAAAGTTAATGACAATTTATCCAGCTGCAAGAGTTTAAGCGGCACATCCTCTTCCGTCCTCTTTGCCAAACCAGCGCGGCGGAAAGAAGATTGTCACCCACTTTGGAGGCACACGACTTTAAAAGGACACAAATCAGTTCAAGGCAGGGTTGTGTAGTGTGTGTGTGTATGTGTGTGTTCTGGCAAAGGAACACTGGGACCTTTGGGACACCCACGCGGTATGATCTTGCATGGGACCGTGCCACTTTGGAACGCAAGGTCGCCAATGGGGTGGGCAAATTTGGAGGGCCGAGAGGGTGTTTTCATCCCATCCCGACTTGCAGAGTTTGCACCAACTCCAAACACATGCCTTCCAACCCTGGGACATGTGTGTCTAAGAAACACCAGAGTGTGGTCAAGATGGCAAAAGTTATTAGTGAGGAAGGAAACACAAGCTAGGAGGGACTGCAGCAGTTTGCTTTTGCCTGAGCCTTCAGGGGAGGGCACAGTTCCCTCCCTGCTCTTCCCCTCTTCCTCCTGCAGATAGCAAATTATGGTTAACCCTTCACATTTGCAGGTTTGATTATTTGTGGATTTTATTAATATGTTCTCTCTAGGAAGCTCTAGGTCAGTGATGGCAAACGTATGGCACGCATACCAGAGGTGGCACTGAGAACCCTCTCTGTGAGCACATGTGCCGTCGCCCAAGCGCAGAGTTTGCCAGAGTTTGTTACTAGAAAGCAAGAGGAACATGGCACTTTGCAATAAATAAGTGGGTTTTGAGTTGCAATTTGGGCCCTCGACCTCTAAAATGTTCACCATCACTGCTCTAAGTCCTCCAGTGCATCTCTGCTGGACACTGACCATAGAGTTGTTCTGGAGGACCAAGAGATTACTAGAGAAAACACTTCTCTAGCCATTTGTAGGTCCTCCGGTGTGATTCTAAGGTCAAATTCCAGCATCCCAACAGGCCATTTACTTTAAATCTCTTATACTGTATGTACTTTTTATCTGTTATATGTACCATACATGACAATTTTGTTCGTCTGAGGATGAGAGTGGGACTTGACCAAAGTCATCCAGGACCGAGCAGGGATTCAAACCCCAGTCTTCAAAGTCACATTCCAACGCTCATCTATCTGCACCATGCTGGCTCTCATACCTCACAATGTGTTACCTTATCTTCTACAATGCACACAAAGCAACATTTATATAATCTAAGAACATCGCAGCCTCTTTGGTAGAACTTCACACTTTGCTGGGATGGAACAGGAGCTCAGCCAAAGAGACTGGTGCCACCTTGCAGACTAATGTGTTTTATTTGGCATCAGCATTCGTGGATTCCAGCCCATGAGCTGTCGTCTACCAAAGCCGATGCCAGATAACACTTTAAGGTGTTGCAGGACTCTTTGCTGTCGGAGATGTAACATAGCAATGCACCCAGTCCCTGGTTTTTCCTCCCCATAATATTAATTTTCATACCAGTTTACCTGGAGGGGTGAGAAGACTGAGAGGTGACATGATAACTATCTTCTAATATTTGAAGGGATGTCATATGGAGGATGGAACATGCTTGTTTTCTTTAAGATTTTATAGTTTTACTGTTTCAACCTATGTACTTAGGACAAGAGACTACTGTAAGAAGAGTATATGAAGAAACAGAATGGTTCCAAATTGGCAAAGAGGTCAGGCAAGGCTGCATTTTATCACCCTATCTGCTCAACTTGTATGCAGAAAATATCATATGTAGAGTAGGTTTAGACACAGAAAGAGAAGTGAAGATAGGAGGATGGAACATCAACCATCTAATATATGCAGACGACACCATGCTACTAGTTGAAATCAACACAGACATGGAACAATTGCTACAGAAAGTCAAAGAAGAAAGCGCAAAGGCGGTTTAACTAACGTTAAACATAAAAACAAAAATAATGCCCATGGAGGATTTACATAAATTCATCCTAGATGATGTGGAAATTAAAATAGTTCAAGATTTCCCCTGCCTTGGATCAAACATTGATCAGAATGGAGACTGCAGTCAAGACATTAGAAGAAGATTAGGAATGGGAAAGGCAGCCATGAAAGAACTAGACAAGATCTTAAAGTGCAAAGATATGCAACTGAGCACTCATCCAAGCCATAGTATTCCCTATCACCATGCACAGATATGGGAAATGGACAGGGAAGAAATCAGATAGTAAGAAAATCAATTCATTTGAGACATAGCACTGGAGAAGAGTGCTGAGGAAGACTGCACTACAGGTGGATTGATTTAATGAAGGAAGCCATGGCTACTGCCCTGAATTTGCAAGACCTGAACTGTGCTTTTGGTGACCAGGGGCCTTGGAGGTCTCCCATTCATAGGCTTGACTTGAGAACAATTAACAGTATCATCTATAAATGACCCAAAGCAAAGGATGCTCAGAGTGTTAACTATGAGCCATTAACACCTCACTAAATACAGTAAATGAACACTTCCTCATCCTCTAGTTGTTCTAGGCCTAAATCCAATTGATTTCCTCCCAACCACAGCAAATCCACTGAATCAACAAGATTTGTCTATGTGTTGACTCACCATTCGATAATTGACTCTCTGGGTTTACTCAGGTTGGGACTAACCAATAGAATAGATGCCTTCAATTGCAAATCCCAGAATTCCTAACTACCAGCCATGTTCTCTCAGACTGATGGGAACTATAGTCCCAAATCCTAGAGGGTATGTAGTTGGAGAAGGCTGTGGTAAGAGATGAGGATGCATCTCCTTAGGAAAGGCATT
>NC_056528.1:32342059-32380490 GCF_019175285.1 Sceloporus undulatus
ATACAGCCTTGGAACCACTATCAAAGAGGCCCTGTCTCTTGTACTGACCCACCCTAAAGTAGGACCTCTAATTCAGCATTTGTAGGGCTGGATAAGTATGTTAGAAAGGAAACAGCTTGAGAAACTGTGGTCCCATCCAGGCTTTGAATCCATCCCATAAGAAGGGCTTATCCCAAACCATGTGCCTAACCCTGAGCCACATCTGATCCCATACATAGTGCCACATTGTGCTTGGAGTTATAAATGCCTAAGATAAAAAGATGAACTGAGACCAGCAAGAGGCATTGGGCTATCCCCCTCCTGGGTAAAAAGTGACCCCCTCAAAAGGTCTAAAGCCACAAACCTACAGCAAGGAAGTGAAGCTTAGCTTTATATCAATGGTAGCTAGCTATTGCCCAACTCCACTTTGGCAACATAGAATCCTAGAGTTGGAAGAGACCCCAAGGGCCATCCAATCCAACCCCCTGCCATGCAGGAAGACACAATCCAAGCACTCCAAACAGATGGTCATCCATCCTTGGCTTAAAAATCTCCAAAGAAGGAGACTCCATCACTATCCAAGGCATCACTTTCCACCAAATAAATCTTCCTACTGTTTAGATGGAATCTCTTTTCCTTGTGGATGAACTGCAGTGTTGTGCAACTAGATGTACATGTGTATCTGTGTTAGGGTTGCCAGTCCAGGATCATCCCAGGCCTTGAGGATACTGGGCTAAATCTTGAAACCAAGGGACAGCACCTGGTGATAGCATTAAGCATTATCCATTAAGCGCCAAGCATAGTTGCTCAGCCTTGTCATTCGCACATATATAGAGAGATATGCAGAGAACATGTCTTCCTGTCTGAAAATCAGGGGAGAAATCTGAGTAAAAGGGGCTTTTCCCAGATTAAGGTGAAGAGAAGGGTGTATTCCTTCTCACCCACTTAAGGATATGGGATAAGGAACATTTAATCTAACCTGCTTGATTCTGGGCTGGTGGGTGCAGAGCAGAGTGGAAGGTGAGTTCTGGCTTTGGAGCAACTGGGAAGGAGAAAGAGGAAGCAAACTAAGTAAATGCAGTTGGCCCTCTACATTTGTGGCTTTGGCTTTTGCGGATTTGATTATTTGGGTTTTGATTACTATGTTCTCTCTAGGAATCTCTAGGTCTTCCAGCACAATTCTGCCAGAAGTTGACCATAGAGTTGCGCTGAAGAACCTAGAAGTTGCTAGAGAAAACACTTCTTTAGGCATTCATAGGTTCTCCAGCATGATTCTATGATCAACTGCTGGCAGATGTTGACTACAGAGTTGCACTGG
This sequence comes from Sceloporus undulatus, assembly GCF_019175285.1. Taxonomy (NCBI): domain Eukaryota; kingdom Metazoa; phylum Chordata; class Lepidosauria; order Squamata; family Phrynosomatidae; genus Sceloporus; species Sceloporus undulatus. Next base: position 32,343,357 of record NC_056528.1, read on the forward strand.
AGGACCTCGGAGGTTCCTAGAGTGATGTTCTCTTCAGTATAAAGAATAGTGGAGGTTTTATTTGTGGTTTTTCCACATTCATGGAAACCCAGCAAATGTGGAGACGTAGCTGTAGATAGACCCTTGGAGACTCTTTGCAAGCTGCAGCAACAAAGGAACTAAGCCTTGCAAATTGTAGCAAGAGGCGGCTCTACTAGGTGAGCTGCGGATTAACACAGAGCCCTTTCCTCTTGCCTGGAATTCAGCCCACCCAACCTGGAGAATTTGCAACTGTAATTCCCACCTGGAGACAAGCCACTCAAACTGGAGAGTCAGGGCCAAGCCCTGAAATCTGGCAACCTTCGCATGTGTACACAGCATGCAACTTTGCACAATGGCGTTACATGAGCAAGTCCATTTCTGGGACCCCGAAGTGAGAACAGATGTTCTGCACTGGAGAGAAATGCCAAAGTGCTTCTGTCGCAGAACTTACACATGCGCAAGACCGCCATAGGATTCTGGATGCCATGTTTTGCTAGCAAAACCCCAATGCTGTTGATCAATAATCAAAGGCGACTCTTTCCTTTTAAGGATCACTTCTTCCACCCCAAAGATTCCCCCCTTCTTAAATTAAGCCCAAATAACAAAACTAATGACCTGAAAGCATTAAAACTGCGTGGGCTGTGAAGGGCTTCTTTCAAAGGCAGGGTTCCCTTTGGAGTCTGCCAAGGCAAAATATATAAATAAATAATAAAAAGAAGTCTGAATTAATATTTATACTCTTCTGGGGCACATAGTTCTCCTTTAATTTAGTCTGCATGACTGAAAAGAATTTAATAAAAAAAAACCGTTCCAAGGGCTGTGCCGAAATTCCCGGCATATTTTTCCATAAGCTGTTTTGGACAAGGATCAAGCGGAGAGATTGGAAAGAGCTGATAATGGGTCTGCAGCTAAAACAATACTCAGGAATTGCAAGGAAAATTGAAAATGAAGGAGGGACTCAAGATGAGACTTGGGGCCAAAGGTGGGCTGAAGGAAGGGGACTTTTTCTTTGCTGGAGGGAGAATATAGAAATCTTGAACAATCTATGCATTATATTCACCTCTTCGACATGCCATCCTTTTCAGTCATAGCTGGAACAAGACATTGACGGAGGATGATAGAAGCTCTAACCTAAAAACTGCAGGGCAGCAACTTAAAGGCTCAAAATAACAACAACTTTGAAGAAAAGGGCCTAAATACCTTAAAGGTACCAGATCCTGTCTGAATTTGGAAGCTACAGAGGGTCAGCTTTGCTTAGTTCTTGGATAGGAGACCATTAACAAATACCAGGTACTATAAAGAGCCAGTGTTGCCTAAGAAAACCCTGCAAAAATAAAAATAAAAACCCAAAACCCTGCAAAATTTATGTGGCCGCCATAAGTCGACAGGTGGCTTGAAGGTACATCCACACACAGCCTTGAAGGTAATTCCTTTATTCTCCATCCGGGACCCAAGACTGAAGTATGGCATTTCCCCCAAGAGGCAACTGTCCCCTTCGAAGCCCCCCAAAGGAGGTGCCAAGGTGTTGATGAAAGGCAAATTTGCCAGACAAAACCTGTGACTAAGCCTGAGCCAGGGACTTCGAAAGCGATAACGCTACTCAAACAGAAAGAGAGAGTCTTAAATGGCAATAAGAGGATTGTTTTAAGGAGCAGGCCTCCCAACCCATTTGAGCTTCCAACTGTTAGCAGAGGAATTAAAAGGAGGCCTAATTATATCCAAAGTTTCGGATCCGCAGGGCCAGGGTCAGGTCTGTGAAGATCAAAGATACGGGGGGGGGGGGGGGGAAGTAGAAAGAGATGCCGATGCCATGGCACATTCCATACTCACGGACCCCACCTGTCCGACCCAAGCTCTTGGCTTGCAGGCCATGCTCTTTTTGGGAGGAGGAGAACTAGTTTGCAAAGGGGAGGGGAGGAGGTATTGCAAAGCTGTGTTAAGACAACAGTTCAGTGCATTCAAGGCAATTAGTTAATGCCACAAGCAGGACCTAGATGAACCGTCACCCAACAGCAGATCAGGTCCAAGATGACAACCTCATTCACCCCCCCAGAGATTTAGACCAGAGATCCTTTCACACTACATGGTTATAACACTGTGATTCCCATAGATTTTTGTGGGGTTTTGGGGCACTGTGGCCATGTTCTGGAAGAGTTTATTCCTAAGGTTTGGGCAGCATCTGTGGCTGGCATCTTCAGAGAATGCGGGCATGGAAGAAAGTTGGGTGTAGACCCCACTCACCTCCATGCCAACATTCTCTGAAGATGCCAGCCACAGATGCTGGTAAAACATCAGGAATAAACTCTTCTAGAACATGGCCACATAGCCCAAAAAACACAAAACACTATGGATACCAGCCATGAAAGCCTTCGATTTCACTCTGTGATTCCCCTTTAGTACGCCATGACTTTAAACAGCCTATCGACCAGGGTTCAATTCCTCACACGGCAGTGGAAACCCACTGGGTGACCTTGGGTAGGTCACACTCTCTCAGCCCCAGAAAATCCTTGACAGGTTTGCCTTAGGGTCACCGTAAGTAGGAAATAATTTGAAGACACACAACAGTAACAAAACCATCTTGAATCCCAAACGTCATCGTCATCAGCAGCAGCATATCAAAAACAGCAGCAGCAGCAGCCTTTGCCCCTTGACAACAGAAAACTGGGCCAAAGCTAAAAAAATGAAATTCAACACAGAGAAATGTAAGGTACTGCACTTAGGGCAGAAAAATGAAATGCACAGATATAGGATGGGGGACACCTGGCTGAACAAGACTACATGTGAAAGGGATCTAGGAATCTAAGTACAGTGGTACCCCGGGATACGAAAGCACCGCGTTACGAAATTTCCAGGATACGAAAAAATCCCATAGGAAAAAACTGTTCCGGGATACGAAGGTTTTTTCGGGATACGAAAAATTTTTTGGTGCTTTTCGGCGCTTTTTCGCACGAAATCGCGGCTTTTTAGCGCTAGCGGCTATGGCATTTTCGGGTTGCGAAATCTTTCGGGTTACGAACTCCGCGGCGGAACGAATTAATTTCGTAACCCGGGGTACCACTGTAGACCATAAGTTGAACATGTGTCAACAGCGCGATGCGGCAGCTAACAAGGCCAATGCAATTTTAGGCTGCATCAATAGAAGTATAGTGTCTAGATCAAGGGAAGTAATAGTGCCACTCTATTCTGCTCTGGTCAGGCCCCACCTGGAATATTGTGTCCAGTTTTGGGCACCACAATTTAAAAAGGACATTAATAAACTGGAGCATGTCCAAAGGAGGGCGACTAAAATGGTGAAGGGTCTGGAAACCATGTCCTATGAGGAACGACTTAGGGAGCTGGGGATGTTTAGCCTGGAGAAGAGAAGGTTAAGAGGTGACATGATAGCCTGTTTAAATATTTGAAGAGAATGTCATATTGAGGAGGGAGCAAGCTTGTTTTCTGCTGCTCCAGAGACTAGGACCAGGAACAATGGATGCAAGCTGCAGGAAAAGAGATTCCAGCTCAACATTAGGAGGAACTTCCTGACAGTAAGGACTGTTCAACAGTGGAACAAACTCCCTTGGAGAGTGGTGGAGTCTCCTTCTTTGGAGGTCTTCAAACAGAGGCTGGATGGCCATCTGTTGGGGATGCTTTGATTGTGATTTCCTGCATGGCAGGGGTTTGGACTGGATGGCCCTTGCGGTCTCTTCCAACTCTATGATTCTATGATTCTAGGAGCAAAAAGAATTTGATTTTTTTTTTAAGAATAAGTCCAACTTTTTGACCCCCAGGGAGCCTGAAGCCCTCAAAAATGATCCCAGGGGTCACAAAATGGTCCTCTGGGCCACAAAAACAGCCCATACTTAGCCTGTCCCTACTCTAAATGGCTTCTGCTTCCCTTCCAATCCCTCCTGAGTCTGTTTACTTAATTAACACCTTTTTGGGTTGTTTGCTGCACATTTGGCCAAAGGATTATTTTTATCTCCCCTGGTCCCCCCTTCTTTGCATTCAGATGCTAAAGACTCATTTCCCCAAAGAAAAAACAAAGGACAATTTGCACAGGACTGAAGCTTGCTCTGATTTCCAGGAAAGTTCCTTCTCTCAGCTGTTTCTGCTAAATGGCTGCTCCATCCTCAGAACCTCCCTTCTGCGTCCTTCCTGCATTCTGCAATGAATGCTATTTGGGGTTTGTTTTCGAAATCCAGTCGGAGAAGGGACCACTTCCAAAGACGGACCAGCAGCAGTGGCTTCCAAGTCAAGGGTGCGGCGAATCTACTCCATGTTTTATACTAAAAAGAGATTAGCCTCATCTGTATAACAGTCCTCTTTCAGATTTGAGGTAAGCCATCCAATAGGCTATCCTAACATATCCTCAAAATAAAGTTTAGCGTCTTGGATCACTCTTTTAAAGGAATAAAACCCACAGGAGATACTCCACACCTTTCCCAAGGAATTTTGGGGACTGGTTTCTTTGGAACGGAGACAAATGTGAACCTCTTGAGCACTTCTTTGGATGTTCTCCATCTTGCACACCCCTCTTTTGTCCTCCCCAAAGGAAACCTCTTCCTGATGCCATTTATAAGCTTCTGCTCCTGGTTTTCCTTGCTGAGATTCTTATGACTTTTTGCCTGCATTTCAAGACCTCATTCCATCCCCATCACTCAAGGCTGGCAACTGTGCATCCCTGTCCAAATTTGGCATCATATAGGCATGTGCAGGGCTGAGGTCTTTGGATTTACAGCTTTTGCAAAATGTGCATGGTGGGTAGGGGCTTGCACACAGTCTCATCCCAAAGACACCAAGGAAGCCACAACAGTTGTGGGCTCAAAGGAGAACAGCCAAAGAACAAGACTAGAAGAACAGGAACCTGGAACCCAACCACACTGATCAGTTATAACAGTATGATTCCACTTTTAACAGCCACAGAAATGTCCTGTGAAATCCTAGGATTTGAAGTTTAAAGAGGAGTGTCTAGGGCTTCATCTGCACTGCAGAAATAATCCAGTTTGACACCACTTTAACTGCCATGGGGTTGTGACACCACGAGTTACGACATCAGGTGACACCATCATCATCATTTGTATCCCATTCTTTTCCCAGAACTGGGACTCCATTAAAAGAACAGTACAGTATTAAAAGAACCAGACAGACCACTAGTAACTGTACAGACCTAGTTTTGTGCCACCCTAATTCTTTGAAACATCCTTCTGAAAGAGGAAAAGCAAATTGGGAGCTTTGTAGGCAGAGCAGAGCAGAGGGTTCGAAATGTTCAGTCTCACTGAAAATGTCAAAGGGAACGGGATGACTTTCTGCAATTAAAAAAAGGCACGACATGTTCAGACTCAGTTACACGGTAGCAGCCCAAGTCTGTCACATTTCTCCTGATTTAACTGTCCCAGCCATATCCATATTAATTGCTCCTTCCATATGGATTGGAAATCTATGAGTGAGCGCATTTACGCACGCCTCCAAACCCTATGCTTGTTTCCCAAGCAGGAAAACAAAGGAAGCATAAGGTCATTCGTCTTTAAATACAGGGTTTCCCCGTCTTGCAGAGCTATAGATTATACCATGTCCTTAAAAATAAGCAAATACAAATGGACAAGAGGCTGATAAGTTCCCAAACACATTTATCACAGCAGAGAAAGCATCCGCCTATCTTCGTGCTGAACAGCCTGCAAGAGAAATGAGGAAAGCCTTCGGTGGATCAGATTTCCCATTTGACTATTTAATAATGTCACCTAGATAGGGCTGGCCCATAAAATTATTGATGTGTTTCCCAAAATCTTCCCACCAACACACCTGCCTTCCATCCCCATCTTGGTAAATGAGGCATCAAGAAACTTGGGAGTTTTGTTTTCTTTTTAAAAGAAAATTAAGACCAGTCACTGCAAACATATTCACCCAGTTATAGGGCTTTAATGCCACTTTTACTGCAATTCTGGGGAACTGGGATTTGTAGTTTTTTCTGGTTCTTAGAATTCTATGCCAGAAGGTGGCAAAACCCATGTAACTCCAGCTTTAAAATAATTGCACTGACTGCTAATAACAGTGGCCCTTGGTAACTGCTGGGGTTTGGTTCCAAGACCCCCTATGGATACCAAAATCAATGGATTCTCAAGTCCCATCATATACAGTGTGGTAGTAAAATGGTGTCCCTTGTATAAAATGGCAAAATCAAACTTTGCTTTTTGGAATTTATATTTTTCTGAATATTTCCATGTCATGGACAGTTGAATCCGTAGATATGGAGGGCTGACTGTCCCTTTCTGGTCTGAATTCAAAGTGCTGATAGTGAGATTTGGATTGAGACCTCAATACTTGAAGGAGCACCTCTCCATACAGCACATTCCCAAGATTTATGGTCTGCTGTAGAGGTCTTTCTTTGCATCCCATCCATCAGAGCAATCGGATGTGCGAAGACATGGGGAAAGGCCTTAAACTCCTTATGAATTATAAGAAAATGGGTGTGTGAGTGTGTTTTATCACCTGCCGATCAGTTTCACTATGGGTTTGATTCTGAACTTTTCTCCAAGGTGCCAAACCTAACTGGGGTCAGGTTGGCAAAGCTCCTTTAAAGTGCCTACTGAAACCATGAATGGAAAACTTCCAAGATGAGAACCACCAGCCACCTCATATTTTCCCACCTTCTAGTCCAGCCGTTCCCAAACTATGTTATTCTAAGTGTTTTAGACTTCTATTCCCAGAGTTCTTGACTATGGGCCAAGCTGACTATGGCTTCTGGGAGCTGAAGTCCAAAACTCTTGGAGGATCAAAATTTGGGAACACAGTTCAACCTCTCCGGTTTCTGAAAAAAGGAGGCAACAGCTCGGGAAAAGCTCATATCCCATTAACAAAATTAATCTCGAAGACGCTACCGGATTCAAGATGCATCTGCCTCTTATCAGCTTCCCAGAACAAACCCATTGCCAGATTTCAGATTCCCACGCATTTCTGGCTGAAGAACATGCAATATGTTTTGGGTTGCGCCTGTCTGCATGTTTTCTTTATTTTCTCTCTCTCTCTCTTTTGTAAACAAAGGATGGATTCTGCACACTAAAGTTATAAATCGGTTCACCTCCCTCCCAAAGATCTGTCGAGATAGGGAAAGAGTTTGAAACATTTCCAAGTACAGGGGCTGGAGCATAACCTCGGAGCGAAAAACCATTTCCCTTCCAAAAACCTCTTCAACCTGCTAATGAGCTTTCCTGCCTAATTCAATCTCTTTTCCAGAGCCATTGACTGAAGATGACTTATGAATTGCAAATTGTGGAAACTGTGCATTTGGCGGCATTGGATTGCCGTCTATAGCAGTTAAACTCTACCTTCACTCTTTGCTTCTTTCTCCTCTGTGCCTTGTGTTATCTCTCTCCAACCTCAGCCATTGAGCGCCTCCCCTTAGATTACCTTCTGATGTTATAATTATTTTCTCCAAGGCTGGTAATTAGGGAGCGAGGCTCCCAGTTGAAATAAATACATTACCTCTTGCTGAGAAGGAGGTCCTGGGACTTAATAGTCTAATAGCTGAAAGGATGGACGTTTCTTTGGCTCCGGTCCTAAACCTAATGAAATCAACATACTTTTCGCTTGAAATCGGGCTCGGTTCCAGATCAGTTCGAGGCAGAGGAGGGAAGGGGCTGTGCTTTTTCTTTCTTGTCTTCTCTCCTGTCTGGTTCCCTACATATTTTTGTCCCAATTTTATCTTGCCCCGCCAGAACTTATCTGCAAATGAAGCAGAGGAGGACGAAAGAGTCCTCCAAGTAATTTTAATTCCTCCAAGGAAGAGAGGGAGGGAGGAACTGAACTTCATGGGAAGAAGAAAAATTAAGATTGAAATGAGTTGAGATGTTACAGAACACATCCTAACCTATACCTTTTCAGTACTTCCACCAGAACACAGGGTGGCGCTATAGCCTGGATGGTGATATGGCGCTATGGCGCAGATGGTGGTATAGACCGAATTATACCGTATATACCCGACTATAAGTCAACCTCAAGGACAGGTTTTGGGGCCAAACTTATGAATTTTGATAAGATAAAATTTAGGATTGCATAGTATTTTGCCGTAGCAGCTAAAAGTAGGATAATAGTGCTACAGTTGTGTAATGTGAGAGGGCACTTGATATTCCCTGGCCATGTCCCTTCCAAAGTACCAACCAGCCCTGACCCTGATTAGCTTCTAAAGCCAGATGAAATCCGGTGCCTTCAGGGGATCTAGGTGGATTACCAAGCATTATCCAAAAAGAACCCGAAATAAAAAGGGAAGTGAGAACCAGGTAAGTTTCAGTTGAAAATACGGCTGTGAGGCCCACCTTTGATTCTTTTTGGGAATATGGCCACTCACCTGATTGATGTGCTTTAGCTTGTCAATGATCTGGCTAATCATAGGTTCGGGGCCTTTCGCCTTGACTTCATGGTTGCCACCTTGGGGTCTACCTCCGTTCCTCGTAGCCTGGCGACTGTACCTAATAATAACGATAGAAGTAAGCAACACCGATCGGTTCAGATGAATGTTAACCAAAGTGCTCCATGTGAAAAATCTTTTTCCAGATTCTGGTTGCTTGCTGGACAGGGGATGTCAGAAGAAAAAGGAAGTTCAAGGGTCTCACCTAAAGGAATTTCTGAGTCATTTGGGGGAGGAGGGATGTTGTCCTAAAAGAGTTAAAAATGAAACACAGATGTTGAGAGAGGAACCAAGTTCTACCAGGTTCTCACAGCAGTTTTGGGGCTTGATAACTATTCCCTTGGCGCCATCTTGCGGAATCACTACCATGGTGCACTGCATGCAATACCAGATCCTTATTGTTGCTGCTGTTGTGAGCATTCAAGTCATTTCTGATTTATGGGATTTTCTTGCCAAGGTGCATTCAGAGGGGATTTGCCCTTGAGGCTGAGAGAGTGTAGTTCCATGGATGAGCGGGGATTCAAACCCTGGTCTCCAGAATCATAGTCCGACACTCACATTGCTATACCACACTGCTTCTCAATACTTCCTCATGCCTTCTATGAATTATCTGTTTTTGTGAGTTACCTTCCTATACCTTTGCAAAAGCCAGTTCAACCAGTACAGGAAAAACATGTGCATCTGTTTGGTGCAAATGAAAAAAGTTAGCAATCACTGCAGGAGGAGAAGTTGGGGTCAAGAAAGCAGTTAGTAACTTTCCAAGAGGTATGAGAATGTATAAAGGATCTGGCGATTTGTGAATAATCTCTTAAAATAAGGGCTGGGAATAAATATATTAATCCAGTTATTGCATTAAAACACCATGAAAATTTAAAAGCATTCAAAAGCATAATAAAATTAAACACATAGCACGCATGCGCCACAAGAAAAAAGACTCCCTGCAGCCAGTTAATCACTAAAGACTTGTTTGGATAAAAAAGTATTTGCTTGCCATAGAAAGGACTGCAGAGAGGGAACCAGCCTCCCAGATTTATGTCTCCTTCCCAGACATGTTTGGAACAATGGTGGCTTTTGGATATATATAAGCTTTGGATGGTTGAATCCGTGACTGTAGATCCATAGATATGGAGGGCCAGGTGTATATATTGAACAGGATGGTGGACAGAAGTGAGCAGTGACAGACCCCATGGCATTGAATAGTACCACCACTTTCTAAATTTACTTCTCTAAGGACCAGCACATCTGTAGAACTGTGCCTCCAAATCCCATCCCAGCAAGATATCATGGTTGATAGTCCCGAAATCCATAGAATGATCCATCACAACTAAGGACACACTTTCCCTGTCCAGTTCTTGATGCTGGTGATCCACTAAGATGACCAGAGCTCTCTGCATCCCACAGCTAAGACTGAAGCCAGATTGGAATGGAGCTAGAGTGGTTCTCAACCTTTGGTCTTCCAGATGTTTTGGACTTCAGTTCCCCAAATTGTTGACAATTGGCCAAGCTAGATGGGACTTTTGAGAGTTGAGGTCCAAAACATCTGGAAGACCAAAGGTTGAGAACCATTGTATTTCATCCAAGAATTCCTGGAGGTGGGAAGCTACCACATGTTCTAGATCATCAGTTCCCAAACTCTGGTCCTCTTGGTATTTTGGACCTCAGTTCCGAGAAGCCATGGCCACTTTGGAGGTTAAGTCCAAAACATCTGGAGGAACAGAGTTTAGGAACCACTACTCTAGCACTCTAATACACGCATACACACACCTGTATTATATCCCAACAGGAGGTAAACAAACTTTCTTTTGCTGCTTCAAGCAAGTAGCACAAAGTGAAGGCTTTAAGGAAACCCCTGGTGAGCTGCCGTATATGACTGTGTTTGGCAGCGTACAAGTTTCTACCCGTGTTTGCAAGGCAAGATGGAAATCACATGAAAAAAGAACCCAAATGTCTGCCAAGCAAGACTCTGCGGGAGGGCTCACCTCTCCTTCTGCCTTGTTTGCTTATGATTTGTACATAAAACTCCAGACACAATATGCTGACAATCAAAAGAAAATTGCAAGCCCATCCCACTCCAGATGCAAAGCAAAGCGAGGATTTTGCAGAACGCAGCCACGTCTTCCAAGGAATGAGAGAATAAAGGGAGATTTAAGATACATTTCTGCTCATATACAGGGTGTTTTTTATTTTAGTTGTGTTATTTTTTGCATGCTGTCGGGAAACAGGAGCGCATTCCCAAACCGGAGCACTTTTGCAGAACATGCTTTTTTTAAAAAAGGAGAAAAATTATCCCAAAAGGCAACCATGTCTGTCATCTTACTCAGAAGAGACTTTAAAAGAATAAACCAGCCCAAAGCTGTTTAGGAAAACTTTGTGAAACTGAACATGTAATAGGATTTGAAGATTTAAGAGCTGAGAAAATCCTGACACTGTGTAAAATCCTTCAATTAGAGGAAAAAAAAACATTCCCAAAGACTAATAGCCTTTGAACGTAGATTTGGAAACAGGCGAAGGGCGTTGTCGTAAGGCCCTTACTATTTAATCGTGGTTTGCTTTGCTTTCAGCGCCTAACAACATTTCGCCTTTAATACCATTTTAATAACAGCTTCTTCTGTTCTTTAACACCTCCGATACAAATTTCTCCCAACAGTTATGCCATTTCACTGCAAAGGCCTCAAACAGCCTACAGAGATAGGTGTGGAAAACTCACTTTCTTTGGGATATAGCTCTATGATGTAACTCAGGACTAGTTTCCATGTAAGTGCATTATGCGAACTGCTGCAGAATTTTGCACATTTGCATCCAACGGTGAATTGTCTTCACTTTCCTGTGCAAATTTGCATCTATTAGTATCTATGCACTCTTCCACTGCTAAAAATGCACAGCCATATGGATAGGCACACATGCAATAATGCACAGTTCTGTGGATTTCCATGGATACGTCAGTAAAAAAATGTGAAGGCTTTTACTACAGAATTAAAGAAAAAAATTTGGGGGGGGGGGGAGAGGTGCAGAAAGTCTGAATTCCTGTGAACCAGATGTCATAAGTGCAAAAGAGGACAAGGCACCATATAGGACATTCAAGAAAATATAGGATACAGTCGCTCCTCCGTTTCCACACGGATCCATTCCAGAAATGGAAATCTGCCAATATTCAAGCCCCATTGCCTTGAATGGTGGCGTGCCCTCGCGGGCACCTGCGCATATGTGCCACAGGCGTGCACCCCATTTTATATCCCTCCATTTGCCCCTTACACATAATCGAGGGACGCGGATTTGAAGTCTGCACAAACAAAGCAACAAATGTATAACCAAATAAAAGCTAAAAGCTCTAATATAAACTCATGCTTCTTAGTCCTGCTCAAAATGGAGGAAATTTCAGAATTCTTCCTGGAGAGAAAGTTGAAATGTAGGAAGGATCCTGGAAAAGGAGGCCGTTTGGTCGAACCTGTCTTGGGGGACATTTTAACTATGCTTTTTAGGGGAGGTGGGTCATTTTAGGCCCAGGAGGGGGCTTTTTTAAAAACCTTAAGTAAACTGGAAGTGACTTCCCATCGCATCTTGTTTTGAAAAATTGTGCTTCTAAGGGGAGGGCACTGCCTACATTTTCCACTACTTGAGTTATTTATTTGATATCATCTTGCAAATCTTTTCCTTGGGAGCTACTGAAATATTGAGGAAGTTGTCTTGGGTGCAGATTGTCCTCTGCAGAAAGACAAGTGTACCATGAATGCAAGGACTCATGTCAAGACGTAGTTATGGCAGAAGCGAAATTAAAACAAAATCCCCAGAGCCAAGCATTATAAAAGGAAAAGCAAGAAAGGAAAAATAGGAATTTTTGTTCACCTTTCAACCACTTCTTGGCCATTCCAGCAAACGGTATTGTTCTGGATGGTGGAACTGTGGCTGCAGATATACTCTGGAAGACTGCTGTAGAAACTGCTGTGCGCTCTCAGTTTAGCGATGAGTTCCCTGCAAAGAAAGAATCCAACAAATCAAAGAGAAGCCAGCCAAACTCACTTGCAAGCATGCCTCAAGAAGAGATAGGGGACTGAGGCTGCATCTGCACTGTGGAATTAATGCAGTTTGACACCATTTAAACTGCTATGACTCCATGCTATAGAATTCTTGTAGGTTTTGGAGATATTTAGCCTTCTCTCTGAGAGAGCGCTGGTGCCAAAACAAACTATAAATCACAAGAATCCAAAGGAAGGAGCCATTGAGAGTAAAGCAGAGTTAAAGCATTACTTCTGCTAGTAATGTGGCATAGTCTGCGTATCTTAGATTGTGAATATTCCTTCTTCCTATCTTTACTTCTCCTTTTTCTGGGTCTAAGCCTGCTCTTCGTATGATATTTTCCACATACAAGTTGAACAAATAGGGAGATAAAATGCAGTCTTGGCTGACTCTTTTGATGATTGGGAACCATTTCCACCATAAGTCAGAAACAATGTGAAACAACTTGAAGGCACACAACAACAACAACAACAATTGGTTCTTTATTCTCATCTTATCATACAACAGAAAGCATTTGGCAAACCAAGCAAGAGGTTAGCCGTGCTCTATCTCTACAATTATCTTTCTGCGGTCAGCTACTCTGGGGTTGCACAAAGTGATTGCGGTGGTTTCCAATTTAAATGTGGTTTTCTGGGCTAGATGCTTTGGGAATCCTCCTTCTTCTATTTTGACTGATCTGGGCTGGAAGGCATTGTAATGTTTGCAGCTTTCTGTGGGTTTTTTGGACTATGTGGCTGCGTTCTGGAAGAATTTATTCCTGACATTTCGGCTGCGTCTGTGGCTGGCATCTTCAGAGTTTTGTGCCATGGAAGTGTGTGCAGTATATATACCACAGACACTTAGGCAGGTACTCTTGCCAATGTCCTGATATGCTTCTTCACAATTAACAAACATGGTTTCTTAGCACCACTGCTACTTAGCTAAGTATTTAGTCCAACAATCCAATCTTTATTGTACAGTTAAAGACCATGAGCTAAGTATATATAAAGTTATATTACTTTATAAACTGATGTGTAAGTCTAGAAGTTTTAGTCAAAAAATTGATCCCAAAAACCTAAGTCAACTTATCCATGGGTCAATATAGGTACTTTAATTACTGTACTTTAATAACCAAAATTGTAATCTGTCCTGGAATTACTAGCTCTTCTCTATTCTCTCATCCATCCAGCCTTTATTTTGAGCACAGTTATACCTGCTAGAATTATGTAATTCTTTGCCATTGTTTACCTATGCATCATCCTTTAGATCCTTTGTTACATGCCCCTAGATTTAATCCTCAATTTATCCATGGGTCATATCAAAAGCCATAATTTGGACCCCAAAACCTGCCCTTGATTTATACATGAGGTCTACTTACAGTCAAGTACATACAGTAAATCAAGTATAGGATTATGTTAGTTATTTCTGTCTAAGTAACAAAGCTTTCGCATAGGAGCAATCTTAAAATGAATCCATCTTAAAATGAATTGTAATGTTTGAATTCTACCACTTGGTGGTGCTAGAAGACCATTCCAGCATTGGATTGGACCTATTGCAAAGAGCAACTGGGGGGAAAGAGCATCATGGCTCCATCACGCTAACCAATTGCACAAGGAGAGGAGGATTCAAACTGCTGAAACAAAACCCAGCGTGCCTTGAAGACCACTGCATTCACTGCATAGAAAGGAGGAAGGAAGGGGCCTGTTAGTCTTGAGGTGTCAAAGCCACAAATTCCCTGAAAATTAATTCTCTCGAAGCAGGAAACTTTTCCGAGGCAAATTATTTCATTTAGTGTGCAACTGTGCCGAGAAACCATGTGGCTCTCCTAACGGGATGGGAGGGGGCTCAAGCCTAGGGTTGCTATATTCCAGCCCTCCTACCCAGGCAACTAATTTGCAAATTATGCATAATTATAATTATGCATATTATTCATTTCCATTCAATTATACAAATTCAACATATTAATCATTGCACTTTTCCCACCATTATGTTTCAGCCTTAGAACCAGTACTAAGATAAGAGCTCTCTTTTTCTTCCTTTTCCTCCAGCTGGTATGCAAGAGCCAGCAGAGTTTAGCGGTTTCAGCTTCGGACTATGACTCTGGAGTCCAGAAATCCATCAGTGGATTTCTGCCCTTATGATGGGGAGAATATCTTTATTGGCCATCCGAAAAGCACAATATACTTGTTGCAAGCTTTCAAAGCTCCATGGGCTTCTTCTTCATCAGGCAAGAGGTTACAAACCAAACAGGAGAAAAAAAACACAATTGGAGATGTTAGTCAGATGCCTGCATGTTGTTCCAGTCCTTAGTAAAAATGTTATGATGGGGAGGAGATATTTTGTGCAAGCAGGGAGATACCTCCTTCTGGCCATGCAGCAACAGGGAGATTTGCAAAGTACCAGGAAATTTAAAGTCCATTTGCATCTCAACAGGGACCCCTCTTTTGCAACACTGGGGACCAGAGTTCAAATCCCTGCTTGACCATGAAACCCACTGGGGGACCCTGGGCAATGCACACACTCTCAGCCTCAGAGGATGGCAATAGCAAACCCACTCTGAAAAAACTTGCCAAGAAAACATCGTAATAAGGGCCTTAGGGTCACCATAAGTCAGAAATGAAGGCACACAACAATAACAACAACAACAACGTGTGGTGTGTGTCTATGTGTGTAGCAGGTGCTAGTCTTCCACCGTTCCCTAGTCTTCCTCAGTTGCCCAGCTCTGCTCTCCAAGTTTGCTCCACAAGCATATTCTACGGTTGGTTGGTTGCCATTTTCCTCCACCAGTATTTCCTGTTGTTTATTTCTGCAGGCGGCTCGAGGCAGTAAATCCCATTCAGTCTGAAGTAAACTATTATAAAGATTAGTTATGAGCTGTAAAAAGGACCCAGCTGGGGGCCGGCAGAACAAACAGAAGCGCTGGAATGCTACCAATGGGAATCCTCATCTCTGGCTCTCGCTCTTTGATAAAATAAAAAACGCCCAGGTTTCCCCCTATAATCAGATTCCGGGAGATGGCACACAGAGAAACAAAAGAGAGAACCAAGATGAAACATGGATGCTTCAATTGTACATGTGTATGTGTGTGTGTCTTAAACTCTGCAATCTTCATGAGGAGTAACGCAACACACCCACCGAAAGAATCCTGCAAGGACATCCGTCCAGCTCCAGCAATAAACCGAGTCTAGTTAATGAATGACATTAAAGGATTTAGGCATCAAACAAAGGGAGGCCAAGGCATTGCCATTGGAATTTAAAACAGAAAATCTAGGGCAGGGGTAGGGAAGTGCATTTGGGAGAGCCCCTTTGAAGTTTGGACTAAAAGCCAAAGCGGATTAATTGCAACACCAACATGGCGACCACCACAGTGGTTCCTATCCTTTGGTCCTCCAGATATTTTGCACTTCAGTTCCCAGAATTCTTGACTGTTGGCCAAGCTGGCTGGGGCTTTTGGGAGCTGGAGTTTGAAACATCTGGTGGACCAAAGTTTGGGAACCACTGAACTCATGTTGACATGGGGGGAAATGAGCTCTTTTAAGCAGGAGGTAGGTCTGGTTTCAACTTGGAAGTAAACTGGAGGTAAAATTATTCCAAAAAAAGGTCTCTTGTGGGTCTAATACAGACTATGTACCCCCTCAAAAAAGTAAAAAAGTACAGCCTTTCAAGGTTCATGAGGAGTAACTAAACCCCCCTAAGTCCCAACAGTTGGGATCTAGGGCAGAAGTGGACAGCTCCATGTGGCCTGCAGGATGGTGTTGGACTACAAATCCCATCAACCCTAACCATCATTAACCAACAGTGAGGGATGCTCAGTAGCAACTGGTGCCTGATGCAGTTGCATCTGCCCTGGGTTTTAATTATAAAGGCGCTATATCTTGGGCGAGTAACACACTCTCAGCCCCAGAAATAAACCCAGTAATAAATGTGAAGGCATACAACAATAAACCCATTCATTTAGCCTCAGAAAATACTAGAAATAAATCAGGAAATATTGATATTTGCCTGATTAAGAGATCTGAGCATCCCAAAAAGCTTACATATATTTCATTGTCCTAATGGAAGTACAACCATAACGTGGATTTAGGCATTTTAAAAAATGGATAGGCCAGAGCTTTGGTGGTGACAGCAACCCATATAACAACTCTGCCAAACCTTTTTCCTTACATAAGGAGTATTCAGAGGTGCTATTTCCTTCCTCTGAAATATAGCCCACAGCACCTGGTATTCACTGGTGGTCTCCTTTCCAAGTACTAACCAGGATCGTCCTTGCATTTCTTCCAAGATCAGATGGGTTCTGGTGCCTTGAGGGTATTTAGGCATTCAAATCATATACTCCGACCTGATTCTTAAATTCACCACTGTGGGCATTCAAAATAATAAGCTTAATTTTTAGGAAGTTGTTGGGAAGACTGGTCCTCTCAATCTCACCTCCTCCGACTTGACAAAGTTTCCTCCTGTTCGATGTGGGCCACCCTCATGGTCCGTTTCTCAGCAATAAGGTCTTCAGGATACCGAGCGGAGCGGTGCTGTCTCTGTCGGGAATGGCCGCACAATTTGCTGATCTGGAATGGAAAACGAACAGAAGAGAAGACAATGAACCCCTCTGTGCGTTATTTCTCTCTACTAGCGGTGGCAACCAGATCTGCTGCGAGTTTTAATCTGAACTTTAATAATAATAATAATAATAATAAATTTTATTTATACCCCGCCCTTCCATAAAAATGATCAGGGAGGCTTACAAGATTTATAAAAACATTACAATACAGGTTACACTATGCTTGGTACCAAAATCCTTCCTCCCCCAACAGTTCCAGCACCTCATATAGCTACTTTACAGTTCATATTAAATTCTGGGTGATGGAGCCCAAAACACCTGGAGGAGCAAAGTTTGGGAGCCGCTGCAGTACATCTTCGTGACATTTCCACCCCTTGAGATCTTAATTATCCATCATTTTACATGGAAAGAAGCTATCCAAGCTATCCTGAACCAGGAGCAACAAAGAGCATCCACAGAGGAAAATTTTCCCTTCCCAGGGGCCCTTTCCTATTATTATTTACAGCAGTGACTGGAAATCCACTTCTAATTTTGATTTTGCTGTTGATGTTTCAGCGTCGGAGAACCAGGAGCTATTTAAGGACAACATCAGCACTTTTACACATTTCCAGGACATAACCATCAATTTGTAGCAAAATTATTTTTTTTCCTGGGGTAGAGGTATTGGGATTCAGGCTAAACATTGGGTCCACATGTGCCCCACAGACCCATCTTTGGGTTTTTGGGGTTTTTTTCCAATCCAGTTTGCATGGTGCAAGAAGATGAATTCAAAGCACCTTTAGATCTCAGTGGTTGCGCCTGGATTAAAACAACCCAGTGAGCCTTAGCCATGCGTATGCTCGAATCTGACAGCTCTA
Source organism: Sceloporus undulatus (assembly GCF_019175285.1). Classification (NCBI taxonomy): domain Eukaryota; kingdom Metazoa; phylum Chordata; class Lepidosauria; order Squamata; family Phrynosomatidae; genus Sceloporus; species Sceloporus undulatus. The sequence goes on from NC_056528.1 coordinate 32,361,166, forward strand.
GAGTACATCAGCGAGGGAAGAGACCCGCAGAAATGGGGTCTTCATTGAAATAATCCCACCTGACAGAGGTCACCATGAGAAGTGCGCCACCTCTACCGCATTAATGCACCGCCCAGGGGGCTGGCGGGCATCCACCTGTCAGGCTCTGGAGGTTTAAATCATGGCGTGCCACTTGGAGCGCTGGAAGGTTCCTTCGTTCTCAAGAGGTGGGGAAGGGTCAGATCCCAACTGGGAGTTATTGAATTGTTATGCTCCTGGCCTGCCAGGCGAATTGTGTCAGCTGCTCCGGATAAGCACTGCCATGAATTGATGTTAAGGAGAAGCATCAAGGCTATCAATCAGCCCCGCTGTTATCTTTACCTTGTTTTTTCCTAGGTCTCTAAGCTCAAGGGAGAAGCTAAAGCACAAAGCGCCTGCAGCCAAGTAATTGTCCCAGCCTTGTTTGCAACGTCAAACACCGGAGTCCGTGACCGTTTTCCAAACTATAAGTCGACATCATGTAAAAGTCGAGAGCAAGTTTTGGGCCCAAAATTATGGATTTTGATATGACCCATGGATAAATGGAGGATAAAATCTAGGGCCACGTAACAAAGGATTTAATACAAAACTGTCCTTGGCTGTCGTTGGCTGCGGTGGGCACTGAACCAAAATTACGGATGTTCTTGCCTCTCCTCCCCAGGCCATTGCTTTTTTTATTTAACTTGATGAAGAGATTTGCAGAACTAAAAAGCCAGCACATTACTGTGGAATTGTAGTTGGTCCTAATAAGGTCAGGAAGACTCCGGGGAAGAAACTCACCCTTCAAATAGGTTTGCAGCAGGTCTCCCTGTATTGTTTAATACTAAATATTATCATTCCCCCCACCCAAACCCAGAAGAAGATTTCCATCTGCTTCTGTTTTTGCTTCTTAGGCTCCAGGTAATTCATAAATATACACTGCCCTTGGAACAAAGGCATCACCCGCTTATGGATTTTGGAGTTTGTTTTCCCAGGATAAGCAGCAACCTGTTAGCAGAAGGCCTTGCAATCCAAAATAAGTGCATTTCTTCCATTTAAAGTTACCATAAGGTGACCTCGATTCCATTATCTGCATTCAGTTATAGAAGTCTTTTTAATTAAATTCTCCTTCTCTCCCTATCTCTCTTTTAAAAAAGGGATGTGTTTAAAACATACATTGAAATGATGGGGTACAGAACATAAACTTTTAAATAGTAGTAGCCAGGCCCATTTAACATTTCTACAGGTGTAATAAAAATGCTAATATATGTTAATGTTTAGTCTGTGGTTAATGTTTTGTCTTCTTAATTTCCCCAAGGCTTTTTATGGCCAGATTTAAATCTGCCAGGCGACTCAATGGATTGCATTGCCTTCTGGGAGGCACCTTCTCCCCAATGAATACTGATTAAGAAAAGTGAACAAGCTTCTCACTGCCCTGGAAATATTCTTCTCCAAGTATCTTTTATTGTTGTGCAGTTCTAATCATTGCACTGATTTTGTCATAAAGGGATTATACCTTTTTTTTCCTATTGTGAAGGAAATATCAAGAACCATGTTCTCTCCTTTCTTTTAAAAGCCTGTAAAGAGTTTTGGGTCAGGATCAGAAATGAGAATACTTAGGTTCTTGTGGACTACAACTCCCAGAATCCCCCAACCAGCATGGAGACTACAGTTCTCAGAATCCTCCAACCAGCATGGCCAATGCTAAACCAGCATACAGGTTCTAGGGTTGTTGTCACTAAGGTTGTTGTCACCAAAGGCAGAAACCCACGGTGCCACCCCATGTACCTTCTCCTGGACCAGAGCAAACAGAATCCTTAGTGATGTTTCTCAAGGGTTGGCTATGAATCCCACGTTCCAAATGAAGCTCCATCTCCTATGAGAATGACAACTTTGTGTGTGTGTGATAGTGTGTTTTAAAAGGGGTCACCATCAGGGTTACTCCCCCCTGAGTGCACACCCCAAAGAGGTTTGTCAGCTCCTCCTGACCCTTCCCTTCCTCTTTCCTTACTTCACTGGTTATAATTACATATACAGGAAATATATAGACAGGCATTTTGGTGTCACCTAGTCCGATGGCATCACCTAGTGTGGTCCATCATACCCCCTGCACCCCCCTAGTGATGCCACTGGACACTTATACAGTCGCCCCTCCATTTTTGCGGGGGATCCGCTCCGGACCTACCCACCCCTTGCATGTATATTCAAGCCCCATTAGCTTGAATGGGGAGCCCGCGGGCAGCTACAGGCGCGTGCCATGGATGCACGCCCCATTGTTTCCCCTGTCCTTTTCCCACTCACATATATGTGAGGGACATGGATCTCAAGTCCACGGAAACGGAGGGGTGATTGTACTCTATGTCACTAACACATTGGTTTCACAACAGTTTAAGCAGAACTAACACCGTGTTTTGAAGGCACAATCTATGCTGAAACCTGAAGCTACCCTATCATTCTGTTAGGTGACTCTCAACTTGTTGCTGTCGTGTGCCTTCAAGTCATTCCCAACCTTTGGCGACCCTAAGGCAAACCTATCATGGAGTTTTCTTGCCAAGATTTGTTCAGAGGAGGTTTGCCATTGCCTTCCCCTAAGGCCAACAGCATGTGACTCGTACATTTTGTGAGATATTCCACCTTCCCTGCCAGAGAGCTCTGGTACCCCCCACCAAACTACAAATCCCAGAGTTCCATAGCATTGTCATGGAACTACAAGGGAGGCCAAACTGCTTTATTGCTGCAGTGTGGTTGCAGCCCCAGCCTTCCAAAAAGCTGGTGCCTTTCCAGATGGATAGGTCTATGGTTCACATCATCCGCAGGCAACATGGATTTATAAGCCGCTGAGGATGATGGAGGTTGTAGTTGAGCATATCTGGAGGGACACCCAGATTTGTAGAAGCTGCCTTATGTGGCTAGTCTGGCTTGGCTGGACGGCACCTGCAACTATAAAAAAAGATGCTGGAATGAACTTAAATACAACCAATCAGACAATGTTATGCATATATATGCAGTCTAAATCCTTCTGACATGACCTCACACGAGCCGCAAGAAAAGACAACGTCTTCCATGCCCAGGAGTGGGTTCAATAATGCAACAGCCTTAAATAATTCAGGGCCAAACTGTGTAAAGGCACCAAAACACAAATGCTTAGAATAACACAGTTTCTGTCGCACCCGTTCACGCTCTCCCCCGGAAAACATGCTACTAACACATACAAGATGGCAAAGGCCACAAACCATTACAGATGTCGAAGCCGGTTAAACAGAGCGGCAGTAACACAAAATGAATCTGCTAGAGAAAACACATGCACCAACACATACACAACTATTCAGTGGTTCGGTTCCTTTATTGTTTAAAAAAAGAGAGATGGAAGACTCTCTTTGCTTTTGCAGAAAGTTCTCAGTTGCATGAGTCCCTGCCAAAGGTGTCACTAGCGGAGTGAATGGGGTTTGGACTGCACCAGGTGTATGTAAGGGAAATAGTTTATTTAAGGGAAACTGTTTTACTACACAACTGCATTTAACTGGACTTGAGTATCCACAGATTTTGGTATCCATGGGGGATTCTGGAACCAAACCCCAGCGGATACCAAGGGCCCAATGTGCAAAAAGGAAACAGAGGCAAGTAAGCATGATGGGCAGAAAAAACAGCAGTGCCCAAGCTGGGCAACCATCAGGGTCTCAAACCGTTCTCTCGCCATGCCCTCTTTTGCTTGATTTTTTTAAAAAAGAGAATTAAAAACTCATTAAAGACATGAAATAACTCTTGTCTCAAAATGCCAAAGATTTACTGAAGGAGAGGCACCAGGGGATACGGAGAAATCATGCCCATCAAACCTGGCAGTCAGAAAACCTTTCTAATGTGGTTTTCTGCAATTAGTGCCTGCACCCTGCGTATGATTGACTCTCATCTTTGGGGAGATGAGCAATATTCTAGGAAGCGGCGCATTAACTTGTCCACCAATGACTTTAATAAGGCGCTTTTCAAATTACTGCTCATAAAACCAGAGCCGGGGAGGTGAAAAAAGTGAGGGGGAAAGCTACGGAGGATGAGACCCGCTCTCCTTAATTAGACCTCCCTCCTTCCCTTCTTCTCTATTAGCAACTTAATAGCAAGTGTACATATTTATATAACCCAGCTCGAGCATGGCATGGCATGGCATGCCAATGAAAAGCTGCCCATTTAATTATCAGCCGCTAGAAGGTAATCACAATTTGGGAATGCATGAATTGAAGCAAGCTTGTAAGGCTCACGATGTATTTAGATTTACGGCTCAATAAAACCGGGGTGGGAGGAGGTTTGCTTCCTCATTTGGGATATAATCACAGACAATGCAGGCTCACATTGCAAGAGGAATGGTATAATGGCTTATGTAGCCCATTGACAGATGACAACTTTACAAGGGACTTGCACAAGCCAATTTGGAGAGAGGACAAACAAAGCCATTTCAGAGGGAGGGCAATGTCATATTCATTTCGACTTGGAGATTGGGAAGAAAGGGGGAAATAAAGCAGCAATTCCCTTTCCCCTTGCAACCGGGAATGTCCCAAAGTCATTTGACTCCTTCAAGACTCCCAAAAGGAGGTGGCAAAGAACTCCAGCCATATTTCTTAATTTGTTGTTGTGTACCCCCAAGTCATTTTTGACTTATGGTGACCCTAAGTGGAACCTATCATAGGGTTTTCTTGGCAGGTTTCTCCAGAAGGGGTTTGCCATTGCCATGGACTGAGAGTGTGTGACTTGCCCAGGGTCAACAAGTAGGTTTCCATGGCTGAGCTGGGATTTGAACCCTGGTCTCTAAGTCATGGTCCAACACCCAAACCACCACAAAGGCTCTAATGTTTTCTAATACCTACGTCATTTCAGTGCCATTGCCTTAATACACTCGAGCAGTATAACTAATAGCTGGAAAGAGAAAGGCCATGCATCCTACTTGAGTGCAAATTCTGAAAGGAAGGGAGGCTATAAATCGAAGAAATCAATACAAAAATAAATGCATACATCACTTTCCAAGGACAACACTTTGCAGGGGACTCAATTCAATCCTGAAAAGCACCCACCCCACATTTTCAAAGTGGTCCTGTTATCAGAGGCTCTCACACAGGCGACAATTCATTGCCCACACTGAAGGGAAGACAGCCTGGCACACGCTGCCTCCCTGGGAACAGCCGTTTCAAACTTATCTGCTGGCAGGCAGGGATCGATATATCAGAAAGGTGCAGTCGGCAAGTAAATAAACAGGCCAGTAAAATATCGCTTCACAAATTCATGACACCAACCACTCCTCTCAGTTCTTTCACACTCCTCGCTCCCACGTCGGGCGAATGCCTAAAAGTGCCATTCCTAGGAAGGAGGTTGGAAAGACCAGGGAATTTGGTGTGAATGTTGATTTAAGTTGAACGCAGCACATCAACACAAACAGCTGCAGAGTCCAGAGAATAGGGCTATTTTAAGATAAGCCAGCGTTTGGAAACATTTCTATTTCAAAATTCAGAGAGATTTATCTGTATGCAGAGGGATCTTGTAGCACCTTTGAGACTAACTGCAAAAGAAGTTGTAACATCTGAGGAAATAGATCTAGCCTACAAAAGCTTACGCTACAACTTCTTTTGAACAGACTCAAAAGTGCCACAATATCCCTTTGCCTATTACTATTTTAATAATAAAACTGTTCCAGACGCTCTCTGGAAACCAAGATAACGAAACTGAGGCTGTTGCACTTTGGCCATGTCATGAGAAGGCACGGATCACTGGAAAAGACAATGATGCGAGAGAAGATGGGAAGCAGTAGAAAGAGAAGAAGACCACATATCAGACAAATAGACTCAACCAAGGAGGCGACAGGCCTGGATGTACAAGATCTAAGCAGATTGGCTGAGGATAGGAGATCTTGGAGGTGTCTCAACCAAAGGGTCACCATAAGCCATGGTCAACTCGATGGCAGTTAACAACAACAACAATTTGAATATATGCAAAAATCCATCAGTGATGCCTTTATGCCCCTCTTTGCAATTGAAATATATATTCACTATTAGTAGGTCTGGCGATTATTTCATCTGAACTAAACGGGGGAAGAGGAAAGAGGATGACCATCAAGTTCTCAGAGAGAACTTACCCATTTCTTCATTTAAAGCCTACTCCATTATCTTATTGGACTACAACTCCCAGTTACCACAGTTAGCCAGGGAAGATGTGAGCTGTAGTCTAACCCATCTGGAGATCAGCAGGCTGTGGGAGATAGGCTTGAAAAGGTTTGCCATAAAAGTAGCAGTCGTTTGCATCGCCTTTCTTTTCCCACACCGCAGTGCGAAATAACTCATACGGAAACATAACCAGGCATAAAAGTTAGTTAGCCTCCCCATCGCCGTGAATGACAATTTTAAAATTGACTGAGCACATTAATGATAAAAACCTATAACCGAGGCTGACAGCTCAGGGTTGTAAAAGGTAACAGGAAAGCAAAACAAGAAGGTATGTCAGAGCATGTCTTTCATACCTTTTGCAAAAGCTTGGGGAGGTTGCTTTTCAAGACTGCAAGTCCAGACTGCAGCTGGTTGGGGATTCTGAGTGTTGTAGTGGGGAGGAAACACTTTTCCAAGCTCTGGCTTGTAATATGAAACTGTACTAAATAGCCCAACCCAGTGCAGTCAGGAAAAGGAAAATGTTGAGCCATATATACTTATCCACAAAACAGGGGACAGGGAAGGAAAGAAAAGAAAAGGGAAATTTCGCAACCTTCTATTGTTGCCCAACTGTCTTCTGCACTGTGGAAATAAAACAGTTTGACACCACATTCATGGAGCCATGACTCCATCCTACAGAATCCTGGGATTTGCAACTTGGTGAGGCACCAGTACTCTTTAGCAGAGAAGGCTAAAGATCTTGTAAAACCTTGTAAAACTACAGATCCCAGGATAGGGTAAAGCAACAGTGTTGCATCAAACGGCATTATTTCAAAAGTGTAGATTGACCTTTCAAAGAAGCATTCTCCTTCCTCTCAGAAGCAAAAGGGAATACTTTATCAAAGATTATTTATTGGGTGTGTGTGTGTGTGTTTTGGAAAAGACCTTTCCATGGGACACAATACAGCTTCCAAAAACAATGCAAATATACAGCAGAATCTACTCGCAAAACTGACGTTATTTTTTACTCCTCTTAGTAGTGCAAATGTAATGAATTACTGCTTGCGCAGTAAATGACAAGAATTGTCTTTAATTGCAGGAAATCGCTCTGAACCTCATCCCAGGTGTCCCAGCACCTTCTGTCTTTCCCCGCTCACTCCCATTTGCTGCAGAAATCTTTGCTCCCTATTCATGCCATTGCACTTTGCCATCCTTTCTATCCCAAGGCACCCATGAAAACGCTGAACACCTTTCCTTTCTAAATGTCTTCATCAAGAGTCTCCTCTGGTTATCCATTTGAATCTTTGTTTACCTTTAATGTAGCAGTAAATTGTTCATGAGCTATTAATCCCGGAACAGAAAAAGTTGTTTGCTTAAAAGCACCTGCTCTTCCCCGCTTCTCACCTGCCAGCTAAAACCGCGAACAATTAAGAGAACTGCTATTAGGCAGAAATCCTTCGCCCCACTTTATGGCTTCGCTTTGTGTGAACGGTGAACGTACTTCCACCATCCACCATCCCTTCATCAGGGTCTGGCTAGGTTAAAATCCTAGCATAGGAATCAGATTTTCAAGAAATCCTGAGTATGGTCCTTATAGGATCGGCGTGAGGAGCCTCAGACCCTGGGGTCAAACCTTGTTCTCCTAAGATCCCAGTATAGCTCTCTGTGGATCATCAAATAGCCACACTTTCTTTCTTATGACATCCTTGTTAGGTAGGTTTCCCAGCATTTTTGCAAAATTGGAAACTTGTGCACATTAGATGTTGAGGGACTGCAAACTCCCATCAGTCAGCAAAGTTAACAGGAAGGTATAATGGGATCTGCAGTTTAGTAACATCTGTAGGGCTGAATGCTTCCATTCTGCCCCAATCCCTGCAGTAGAAGCAGAGATACTTTCTACAAGTGTCTCAGGTGGAACTCAGGGTTGGATGGAGATATATAGAGTTGTCAGTGGGATTTAAACATTGGCTTATTTCTTTCTTGTACACTTCAATAAACACGTTCTCAGGCTTTCTCCCCAATGACTACATCAGCCTTTCTACACTTTATGATAGCTTTTTTGCTTTTGGAGACACTTCACTACTAGTGAAAATTTCATATACACTCATCCCTCCATATTTGCAGATTTGATATTTGTGGATTTGATTACTCACGGAGTTGATTAATATGTTCTCTCTAGGCATGTCTAGGTCCTGCAGTGCAACTCTATGGTCAAATTTAACTCAAAGTTGCATTGAAAGACATAGAGATTCCTAGAGAAAACACACTACTAGGCTTTGTAGCTCCTCCGGCGCAGTTCTATGGTCAGTGTCTGTCAGATGTTGACCACAGAGTTGCACTGGAGCACCTAGAGGTTCCTAGTATGGTGTCCTCTCAGGTAAAAACAGAGTGTTTTTGTTATTTGTGGTTTTTCCATACTCATGGGGGTCTTGTGCCCCTAACCTTAGCGAATATGGAGGGACAAGTGTATATATTTTTGTACAAGAGGAAGATGTTTTCAACAAAAGACATCCACCCATAATACTATTATTTTTCAGCTTTGCTGCTGATGGGGAGGGAAGCACTAGTCTTTTCACTCTGACAAAGAGCTGAAAAATCTCATGGCTAATTGACAATTTTTTGACAGCCTTTCTCATCTCAGATGAGAAAGTTATGAATCAATTTTATATCCCACCCAGAAAGACAAGCAGATAGATGACTGTATTCCACACAGAACCTTATGGACCAAACCAACAGCTTGAGTTTTAAGATCAACAGGGGAGGGCTTTCTCTCTGTCCCACCACCCTCAAAGTTTATATATATATAATTTTATATTGTATTCTATTTCATCACTACCTAAAACACACACTTTTTCAGTTTTATAGGGAAAAGGTGGTTATTACAAACATAATCCCTAAAAGAAACTTAACATAAAAAAAGACTTCCGGAGTCTCTTCCGTAACAAATCTCATATCATCCATGAATCTTATTCACATTTTATAACAACATTTAAAAAGGGAACAAAAATAAGTTTTTTAAGAAAAAAGAGAGGTAAAAATGTAAAAAAAAAAAACCTGTAACAGTTTTCCTAGAACATTTTACCAAAACCATATTCTATAATTAATACATGCTTGTTATATATATATTTCCCCATACATTTAATCATTCTGCACTTTACCACCATCTTCATTTGCAAAATTCCTTAAATGGGAGCTATTCTTCTTCTATTGCATTTATGTCTTTGTGATTCAAGAGACAGGTCAATTTGTCCATCTCTATCATTTCCAATAGTTTAAATTGCCAATCATCTATCATTGGCGTTTGGTGACTTTTCCAATTTTGAGCTATTATCATTCTAGCAGCTGTTATGCCAGTATTTTTGTTCAATTGTTGGAGGAATTTTGTTTAACATATTTAAAAGATATGTTTCTGGCTTCATTTCAGAATCCTACTCTGAACTCCGTAAGAAAGAACTAGCAGGAGAACTTACCGTTGTTGCCAGCTTCCCAGAGTTCTTCTGCATGTATGTGATGGCGTCCCGTACGGAGAAGAAGAGGTTGAGAAGCACATGCTCCATGTCGTAGATTCCCCGCATGCCTTTCGTCAGCCCTTCCAAGGAACGGAGGTATTCCCTCCAGTAGCTGTCGATCTCCACCACGCTGGCCAAACACCCCTGCAACACAACGCCACAGAACCCGGCACAAGGTTTGGCCATCATGAGGTCTTGGCAGTGGGAACAGTACCACATTTTCAAGAGCGCCCGGCCACAGTCCTTGCTGAACCTCAAGTGGTCGGTGGTGTTGACCACCTCGATGCCGAGGTTGAGCGCCTGGAGGAAGACCCGCGTCACCTGCAGAGACTTGGACACCTGGGTCATCATGACCTTGGGGAAGTTTCCAAAGACTTTCAGGTCTTGCCTGGCCAGTCTCAGGCACTCCGTCATTTCTGCGGAAGGATCGGGGGTGCCCGGGTTCACCAAGTGCGAGTAGACTAACGGGAACAAGCTGTCAAAGAATTCATTGATCATGTCATTGACGTTGATGTCCGAACCCAGGATGTACAGAGAAATGTCAGTAAAAAATTCCCCCACAAACGTAAACGCTCTGGTGGCTATGCTGCGATAGTAGTTCCTGAACATGGCGTTGGTGTAGTTCCTTGCATGACGCACAACAATTTCAAAGGCTTCTGGAAAAGATAAAAGAATGGAGTTGAGGTGGGTCTATAAACTCTGTTGTGAGAAAACAACCAGAGAAGGGAGAGAAGGAGATAGACAGACAAAGAGGCAGACAGAGGCCTCCTTCGCACTAAACATTCATGGCACTTTGATACCACTTTCACTCCTATGGCTGCATCCTGTGAAACACTGGAATATGTAGTTTCTTGAGGTATTCAGAATCCTCTGCAAGAGGCTCTCAGGAAGATCAGGAGGATGTCTTTTTTGCTTCCTGCAGAGGCTGCTAAAAGACAACCAGCCACTGTGTGACCGAGGTCCTGAGTGTCTCTATACACAACAACCTTACAATACATAACCAATACGTCACCAACAGGATGCTGGCTAATAATACTAAAAGACAAGATACATAACCAATATGTCACCAATAGGATGCTGGCTAATAATACTGAAAGACCAAACACATCACCAGTACATCACGAACAGGATGCTGCCTAATAATAGTGAAGGATGAAATACATCACCAATAGGATGCTGGCTAACAATATTGAAAGACAAAATATATAACCAATATGTCACCAGCAGGATGCTGGCTAATAATATTTAAAGATAAAATACATAACCAATTCATCACCAATAGGATGCTGGCTAATAATATTGTAGGACAAAATGCATAACCAATACATCACCAACAGGATGCTGGCTAATGATACTGAAAGACAATTAAACAGAGCATTATATTAAAACATCAAGCATATTAATCAAAAGATGACAGGGAAGGAGAAAGTACAACTCACTCCAATACTAAACCCTTGCCCTCAGCAACCAAAAGCCCAGTGAGATAAAAAGTTCTTTGCTAGACAATTGGACTGATCCCAAACAGAAGTGGTCCTGCTGAGTGGTTATGGTCAGAGAAATGTAGAAGAAAATGGGTGGAAGAGTGGAGTTAGAAACAACAGGATCAACAAGAAAGCAGCCTCATTGTCCTATTCTAAATTCCCAGCCATGTATAGGACTGATTGGCATATGCTCGTAATGTCTCTATCTAACCTTCCCAATTTGATTCTCAATCTTGGCTTTCGAAAGTTCTTTCCAGTTATGATCTTGATGCAAAAAGGCAGTGTGAAATTTCAAGTATCTGAGACTCAATATACCTGTGTTTTGGGGGGGGTTGTGATGTGTTCTCATTTAACAACAAACTTCATTACGGGAAAAGGAGCATCCACCGTGAACTGCAGGCAGTATCTTTTAAATCTTCCCAAAGTGACTTAATTTGTCACTCCGCCTGCGTCCGGAAACCCCGAGGTAAAGCCCCCTGTAACTCAATCCCTGGTCACTTATAACAGGAGCCCGGGTGGCTGACCTGAAACATTATGGCTTTAAAACTTTAATACATATATATTTTAATATTTCATGTGCATAATTTTCCAGGCACGCTCATCCATTTCCCCTTCCCTCTGGTGCATTCCCAGGCCGGCGCACTTGAAAGCTGTTATGCCAAACAGGGTCAGCGACCTGTGAACCATGGCGCCATTTGTGTCTCTTTCATCGCTCTATTAATAGTGCCCAGGAGAGGTAAGACGCCCAGAAGCAACGTGGGTATTTAGCATTAAAAAGAATATAATACTTGTCTGTGTCAGGTCTGTGAATCCCTCTTCTCTTTTCACGGGTTCATCTTTATGCCGGCAGAAATTATCATTTTAGCACTTGAGCAGGAAAGTCATGCTTAGTCCTGGAGACAGATCTCACCAAGGAAAGGGACCAAAGCCAGTGAGAAATGCAGTATAAGAATAGTCCAGGTAGTGGCTTCCCTCCAGGTTTTGGTTCACATGTTAAAGGAACTATCCAAAGTGCTCAATTGCAGCATCCCACTGCATTCAGCATCTTGGATATTTCTTCTTTTCTCTTTCTAAAGCACATTTAGGCATGCTGCGGTCAGGGACGTAGCTAGGATTTTAGGAAGGGGGGGTCCAGACTAAGTGCCACCATTATAATGGGGCTTGGGTGAGGCGGCACAGCAGCACACACCATTCATTTTTCTAATGGAAGGGGGGGTTCAGACCCCAAGACCCCCCCCCCTTGGCTACATCCCTGCTGCGGTGAGGGTATGTCGGTCTGAATTTAGGAACTATTAAAAGCATGAGATACTTAGGACAAACAAAAGATGCCACTGCATTGGCCAGTAGCGGGATTCTTCTAACTTGGCACCAGTGATTTTGTAGTTCTTTATCCCATATATGCTGCCCCAAAACTGATTTGGCCCCCATGAAATCTCACCTGCATTAAACCTTCCTGTGAAAATAGCTTCTTGGATAGCTCCTTTAAAGTGGCGATCTAAAGTGATGCCTGGGATGATGGCAGTGCTGGAACAGAATATGGGAAATTTCCTTTTGGGGGATCACAGCTCCTCGCATCCCCCAGCTAGCATGACTAGGAATCTGATCACTGCCATTCAAAAGTGTAATGTTTCCACATTTCGAGTGGAAAAGGAGCAATATATATATATATATATATATTGCAAGTCATGGGTCACCATGGGCAAGCCACATTCTCTCAGCCTAAGAAGACAATGGCAAATCCCCCTCTGAATGAATCTTGTCAAGAAAAACCCAGTGATAGGGTTCACTTTAAGATCACCGAAACGACTTCAAGGAAACCAACAATTCATTCCTTGGTCATCCTCAACTAATTGAATAGAGCCATCTTGGAACCGAAGTGATGCCTTTATTTAAAGAGGGGAAGGGGAAAATAAACCCAATTCCTTGTAGAACTTTTCTTTAATTAATGGATGCCACCCAAGATAATTTAGCACCGTACATGACGGCGGCATAAAACTTTATGTAGCTTTTCTGATGTCTAATTAACATACATTGCTACAAAGAGCAAAGAGGGAGAGGCAGGCTAAGAGGGAGGGAGGGAGACTTGATTCATTTTGACTATTTCCTGCGTGAGAAAGAACTTGCACTTTTAATTGCATTGCGCTAAACAACGGGACACAAGTCGCAAGACAAAGCTTTCAGGGCATGCAATAAACAGGCTAACGTTATTCTGTTTATTGCATGCCCTTTATTTTATCTACCCCATTATTTGATCAGAATACAGATAGGTCACATCTATATTATATCATGCCTTTCTCCCAAAATTGAGGTTCAAGGCAGCAAAATGGAATTCCAGGTGCAAGTTTGACACCGCTTTAACTCGATGCTATGGGACTCTGAGATTTGTAGTTTTGTGAACTATGTTACACCTTCTCTGTCAGAGAGCTCTGGTGCCACAACAAACTACAAATCCTAGGATTCCATAGAACTGAGCCACAACAGTCAAAGCAGTGTCAAAGTGCATTAATTTTTCAGTGCAGCTGCAGCCACAGACCTATCGCCAGTAGGAAAGCCAGCGTGGTTTAGTGGTTTGAGCATTGGACTATGACTCTGGAGACCATGGTTTAATTCAGTGCACAAGCATAAAAACCCACTGGGTGGTCTTGGGCAAGTCACACTCTCTCAGCCTCAGAGGATGGCAATGGCAAACCAGCTCTGAAGAAACATGCCAAAAAAAAACTATGATAGGATCACCTTAAGGTCACCATAAGTTGAAAATAACTTGGAGGCACACAACAATTAAGGAGTCGGCACCATCTTCACTCTCCAAAATACATAGTGTACTCTAATACAGCTTTCTTTTCACAGAACTGGCCTTTTGCTCATGATTCCAAACACTTCCATTTAGCCTAACATCTAAGATCTCAATCTACGCATTTCTACCAATGACTTTTTCCCTGTGAAAAATCCATAAAAATGGGCACAAGGCTCATCCATTGCACAAACTAATTGTGAGAACAAATTCTTCCCTCTACAGGGAAGGTGTCCATCCTCTTATTGCATATATTGATGGGAGAGGACACCCATAATTTGATAAAAGCTGCTCCCCGACTTGCATCGTCACACGAAAGCAGAGAGTAAACAGATTTATGGCTAATAATCCCCTCCTAATAGATTTAATAAACACAACTTCAGTATTTTAGCTCCCAGATGCTCTGTGGTCTGCTGCTCATCTTAAATAATAGACTTTTAAAATTAAATAGAGGCGCCTGCGTCTTCAAAAGGCAAATAATGAATTTTTCATTGGCGTAAAGTACCCTGATCCATTTCGTGTACAACATTTACAGAAAGCGATGATTTAAATGCTCCCATACAGCCAGGCCATATTTTAAAGACCGGAATCTATCTATTTGGTGGAGGTCCCTTTTCATTTATTTCAGGCTTAAAATTTATTAGCCCTTTCCTGAAAAATGCACAGCTGGCAAATTGCTCGGGTCGTGATGATAAATCAAAAAAGGGAGCTCTTGGCCACACTGAGCATGGATTGCAAGTTTTAGTGCCCGCCAGAACCTCCTCTGCCTGCCTTTCGGACCAAAATGTATGCTTCCTGAAGCAAAGAACTGGTTTAAAAAGGCATAAAGGTGAATTTCAGCCAAAGCCATTTCTCCCATCAGAGTGGAACACCAAGGAGAAAACTTGGACATGCTACAAAACTATCCCATAGGGACAAATGTGCCTTGTAAGAGGGATGGCAATCTTGCAACGCTCCTAATGTTGTTGAACTACAACTCCCATGCTCACTGGGAGTAGCATCTTCCCTTGCATGAAAGGTCGTCTTTGCCAAATTCCCTTTTTGAAGTCGGTTCAGTAGCTGTCAAGCAAACAGCCAAAGAAAAAAAGAAAGAAAGAAAAAGATTGGTAATCTTCTTGACCCAGACAGCAAATATGAAAAAGGAGCTTTTAAAAAAACGCACCGCAGCCGTTTCATCTGTAAAGTCGCCTTAGTCGGGTGACACTAAGTCCATGTTCCTCTTCTGCCACTTGATCATATAAAAATCAATGCAACGGCTCTGCTAGATACCACTGTACCAGAGAAAAAGTAACACACTGACACTTGTGACCCACTCTTGCTATAATCAATGGATAAATGGAAGTGTTCAGGTCCTTCCAAACAAAGACAGAGTAGGCAGGATTGACTGAATTACAGGACTGAATTTCGAAACACAGGTGAGTGGCGGCTGGTTGTTCCCAAGTCACTGGGGCAATGAATCCACTCTGGTTTCGGCACCTTGGAGAACTCCCTTACACTTAGCCAAAACCTGGAATGGATTCACTGCCCACAAACAACTACCAACTAATACTGGTGCTGGTCCTTCTCATGATATTCCCTATAGCAGGGGTGGATAAAACGTAGCCCTGGGGCAGCATGTGGCCCCCATGGCTGCATTGTAGTCCTCAACTCCTCCAGACACGCCATCCTTCTCCTGGTCCCCCAAACGTCTGGGATGCCCTCCCCTGGAAGTTCCTATGGGGAGCAGTTCACCTTTTGAACAAGCTGCAGAGCCCATTGAGAATTCCTTAACTTTAAAAAAATGCTTTTAAAATATAGGCTACAGGCTCAACAACCATACTTGTGAAAGGGATCTATGAGTCTTAGTAGACCACAAGCTGAACATGAGTCAACGGTGTGATGCGGCAGCTAAAAAAGCCAATGTGATCCTAGCCTGTATCAATAGGAGCAGGTTGTCTAGATTGAGGAAAGTAATAGTACCACTCTGTTTGGCTTTGGTTAGACCTCACCTGGAATATTGTGTCCAGATCTGGGCACCACAATTCAAGAAGGATGTGGATAAGCTGGAGGGTGTCCAAAATGGTGAAGGGTCTGGAAACTATAAAGCCCAAAGAAGAGATATTTAGGGAGCTGGGTATGTTTAGCCTGGAGAAGAGGTGACATGATAGCCCTGTTTAAGTATTTGAAGGGACATCATATTGAGGAGGGAGCAAGCTTGTTTTCTGCTGCTCCAGAGACTGTTTGATTTATGTTCGATTTATGGATAATGTATATATGTGTATACATGTCTGTTTTGCTTACAATATATATGTAGTGTAAGTAGTTAATTTTTTGTTGTTATATGGACCTGTTTTATGTTTCAGTGTTTACAGTGTTTGAAAATAAAATAAAAATTATGAGGAGGGGGAAATGGTTATAATTCCTTGCTGCTTCCTTGGAGAAGAAACTTGTTGAAGAATTATATCCCAAGGCTAAATAAAAAGTTAGTCCCAAAGACCCCTTGAAATCAATGGGACATCTATAGGGAGTGGCTCACCGGTCCCATGCATTTCATTGTTTCTACGGCACTTAGGACTAACACACTGGGTTTATGCTTTAATGTTAAAGCCCAATTAAACAAAATCTGTGATAACAATTCCAATAAATCATCTCCGGGGACAGCTGGACGATTTGCATCAAAGTCTGCCTTTGGAAACTATGATAAACTTTTTGATTCCTTCAAATATCTTACCTGAAAGCTGAAGGGGTGGGCAGGGGACCGACTTTGCCTGCTGAGCTTTATTCTTTCTAGAAAGATCAAACTGCAGAAAATCCCTTATCCCAGCTTCCTACGGTCGGCCCATTTAACAAAAGTCTTTGCAAAAACTTAACAATTATATATATATATATATATATACACAGACACAGACACACAGACACACACACACACGTATCTAATGCTTCTGAGCTAGGACACTTTGTGTTAAAATAAAAGTTTTGGAAAGTAGCTTTTTGTATGATTAAGCAGAACCTGCTGCTAAAAAGCTTAACTCTCCCAATCTTATCAGCTCTCACCTTCGCCTGAGTGTTTTAGTGACGACGTTTCCGTCTCCCACTGTTCTTAATAAATGCTTGGAATTATCGGAGGAGAGATGCGGGGAATATCTGAAGCATTTTAAATACCTGGCAAGGAGGAAAAAATAGTTCATGCATTGCTGTTTCAATTTATGGATTTATGGATGAGCAACCTTGGTGGGTCCAGGGATCATTTTTCTGTTCCTGGGACCAACTCACTAGGGTTGGTGTCACCCCATTGTGGCCACGGAATTTCCCCATGGACCCAAAGTGGCTTGCAATTAAAAGAAATACAATGTAATGAAAACATATACAATCCGCCCTTCCCTTATGCAGGGGATCCGTTCCAGATCCCCCCACATAAAGGGAAAACCTCTTATGTTTGTGCCCCATTGAAAACAATGGGGCATGTGTAGGCAGTGCACGCACCATTCATTAAATTGTACCATTGCTTCATCGTATGCTGAAAGCTGCATATGCCATGGGCTGACTGTATTTATTAAAAAGAGCATGCAACGTGACATTTCCTTTAGAAATTTCTCTGAAAACACATTCAGTAGTTGAATCCTCACTCTGATGCTGCATCTGCACTGCGGAAATAATCCAGTTTGACACCATTTTAACTGCCACGGATCAATGCTATGGAAATCTGCAAACTGTACTTTTGCAAGACGTTTAGCCTTTCCTATCAGAGAGTGATAGTGCCACGACAAACTACAAGCTGTTGATGTGGCCTAGAGCTTGGTTAATTCAGTTAAATTGGAATTAAGCACTGAATTCAGGACGGAGTGGGAAATCATGCTGTCTTCCTTATGCTGTGGGACTGCAACTCCCAGCATGCTTAGCCTGCATTCCCAATGGTAAGGAATGCTAGGAGGTGCAGACCAACAACATCCAGAAGGCCATAAGGTCAGAAAGCAGCTTTAAAACATGTTAATTGCCATCGCCTCGACTGTGATGGATGGTGACCCTATGAGAGAGATGCCTCCAAGTTACCAACAGCCCTACTCAGGTCTTGCAAAGTCAAGGCTGTGCATTCCTTGGTTGAGTTTATCTATCCAGCTGCAATGTGGTCATCATTTTTTCCTTTCACTTGGCCAAGCGTTATGGTCTTTTCTAATGGCTCACATTGTCTCATGATATATCCAAAGTATGACAACCTCCATTGAGTTGGCTTTTAGGGAAAGTTCAGGCTTCATGTACTCTAAGATGCATTTATGTGATCTTTTAAGCAGTCCATGGTACTTGCAGAACTCTCAAAGGAGTTGATTCTCTTCCGATCAGCTTTCCTCACCATTCACCTTTCGCAACCATTACACACCAATGGGAAATGCAATGCTACGGACAATCCTGACTTTAGTGTTCAGTGGTATATCTTTACACTTGAAGCTTCAAAAGTGTTTAGATTTATTGCTCCTCCGCACAAAATATAATGGAATTTTTTATCACGCCACTAGTAACTCAATAGGCATTTGTTGTTTGTTCGTTCTCTTTGTCAAAGCAAGGCTGCTGATGCTGTGAGCTTGAAAATGTTTGTGAAAGACTGCACACACAGCCATTTTAGCGACTCAACTTCTGTTTGACACAAGACTACAAGCGTTTTCCAATATTGGACTACCACTCCCATTACCCACAGCCAGCATGATCTATGCTGATTTGAGGATGATGGGAGCTGTGATCCAATACATCTCAGTGGCCCCAGGTTGAGGACAGCTGACATTGCAGGCCAGTGATTCCATCTAGAGTAGACCTATTGAACCACTGAGGTTTACATAAGTCTTGACTCACCATACAATTCAGACGATCTACTTTAGCGATGAATACTAGCATCATTCATGCCATAATCTGAAGAAACATTTCATCATCATTTTGAACGATACTAATGTACATTCCCATCGAACTGGGCTCCTTATTAACAATCAATATGGTTTTAGTTTAAAGATATTCCCCAATGGAAACAAACCAGAAAAGGACTCTGCGCCGATCAGCTGGGGAATCCATCATCCACAGAACTTGTAAGTCTCACTCAAAAACAAATGTTAAGGTGAATGCATAGTCCTCACAATTAAATTATTTTCTCTCTCAGAACATGGTTTCCTAAGAGATATATCATCCAACGATCAGATTGCAAATTAATTCCATCTTGACTTTTCAATGATCACTCAACAAACGAAAGCACGCTAAATGCAAGATGCGGTATACTGCTATGTCATGTGCTGCGACAAACAGATGTCTTTCGCCACTTATTGGAAGTACATTAGGAAGATGCGTACTAATGGATAATTTCATTCGCCGGGGCAAAAATCCTCCACTATATTTGGAAATATAAAATGGAGACAATCTTCGCTTGATGTGTATTTGGATCCCATGCTTTCTTTTGCGCATACTTGGCTCC